>NC_089323.1:0-21065 GCF_036669915.1 Pocillopora verrucosa
AATTCAATCACAACTAACAATCTACCACATGAAAACTGCCATGTGGTTAGCGTATGTGCATGAGCACTGACTGTTGGAGAGTCGGGGTATCATGACCTAGACTGGACCCACACTCAGGGTCTTAAAATAACTGAGGAGACTGTGCTACCTTTGCTATGACATCTGCAAGCACTAAGGAAATTCTAGGTTTCTCAGATAAGAACGATAAGCTGTAGGCCCTGTGTCCTGCATTATTCTCATTATTGGGTGAGTAGGGGACATTGAAGAAACCCACATTTTATCCAAAGAAGTAGGTACTGTAGCTCCCAGTGTGTGGTCTGCTCAAAAAAAAAAAAAAAAAAAAAAAAAATTTTTTATAAAAAAAAAAAAGCAAAAAAAAAAAAAAAAAAAAAAAAAAAAAAAAAAAACAAAAAAAAAAAAAAAAAAAAAAAAAAAAAAAAAAAAAAAAATAGGGTTTAGGTGGCTGAGTGTTTAAAGACGTCTTGTATTGTTTTTTAAGCCTACCTCAGATTTTTCAATCCACAAATTGATTAAGTAAAGTAAAAGCAATCACCATTGATAGTTATAACACTTACAAAAAATTTGCCTTTAACATACTAGACCACTAATCATAAATTTTTATGAAATTTTAATGCCTGTGTATATATCATTTACTCCTTCTGATGCACTCCTTTGTCAATGACTTACTATTTCACAGATTGCCAGATCAAACCTTGTGAAGGTATATGCAGTGGCAGACAACTAAAGTGGTAACATTCTGCTTCATGTTTGTTTTAATTAAAATGTTATCTTGTTAATCGATATAACCTGTCAAAACTGGCTGTCACTTTGAGGGAAATAACATATTAGTCACACTAGACAAGCCTCAAGTTCATATGTAAAGAAAAAAGCAAACAATTGATTCATGAAATCATCACATGTTGCATGACTCAGTGTTAAGTTATGACAGGAATTGTTACAATTTGAACACATCACATCATCCATTTTAAAGACTAAGTCAAAATTTTAAATCAACGTTATTTCATTCCCTTTTCTTTTGAAACATGACCTCATCACACCTGAGGTCACACAACAAACTTTTTGTTACTTTTCTTGACACAAGTCACTAAGAGTTTTTTCAAATCAGAAATTTAAATAGTTGTACCTTCTGAAAAAGGATCAAGTTAACACCTAGCAAATGATTGTAAAAATTACAGTAAAAATTTGTATTTATGTTTAAAAGTTTTTTAGTACCTACAATTTATACTACAAAAACAATGGCAGGAGCACTAGTGTCAACACAAAATATAATACATAAATTTTCAAATAATGACCAAGAATAGAATTAACCCTTTGAACCCAAACACTGTTGGGCATCTAATTTTTCCCAACACTGTCATCTCTAAATCACACAGTAACGTCATGACAATAAAGGAAATAATCACCAATTAAATAAGCCCTTTTTAATCACTTGATTACTTTCTCTTTCAGCAACAAGTGTTGGCCCATACCGTAATATTGATGATGTGCTGTGTTTTTGGTTTGAAGCAGACTAATGTTTGATTAGATTTCATAATTTTTCCTGTTTTGCGTTGATTTGTTGTGCTTTTGTGTTTTTGAATTGAAGCAGACAAATGCTGGCCCATGGCGTAATATCCACAAGATTTCATAATTTTTCCATTTTTGCGTTGATTTCTTCTGTTTATGCGTGTTTGATTTAAGCAGACAACGAATCATCAATAAATAATTTACGTTTAGTTCCCGCAACAGTGCACACTTTGTCAAAGTTACTTGAGAATCTTTTTACATATTAATATGATATCATCAAAGAATAGAAGGTGCATCTTGTGCCTGGTCGCTATGGTCTTTTTCTGTACGAAATGACTTCAAGTTGTCAACAAAAGTACCGATAACTCTTCAACCCCTTGTACCGTGATTAATACATATATCCCGATGTGACCAAAACAACACACCTAATGACCAAAACTACTACCAAACTTTACCAACCTTGGCTAAGCAAAAATGCCTTTTCCTTATGCGATGAACAATTGTTTTGAAAATCATGATTCCTGTGTTCCCCTGTTTAGTATGCTGTTCGCCAGCAACCTTGAAACCAACTCCCAAATGGAAATTCATCAAATCGACCTTCCTTTTCTTTTATCTATAGCCAATTCTACTGTCTACAAACGATTCGCCATACAACAACAAACATAGTTCAGATATCGACGCCATCATTTACTCCGTCGTAATTTCGGCCATTTGCTGCGACAAACCGATTACGAAAGATAGATTTCCCCTAGCAACAACCTCGTTACTAAGAGACCAGTGTCAGCCAATGTTCCCAACAACAAACCGTTCTAGCACTAGTAATTAGGCTGATTTAGCAAGACAACGGGAACCTCACTTGACGACAGCGCGCGCAGTGCAAATACCCAAATATGGTCAAATTAGAACAGAATCCAGACTATTCCGCTCGCTCTCTCGTCGTCATCTGACGTTCCCGTCCTGTTGCTAAATCAGCCTAATGTCTCGTCAGGCGGCACTTTTTGGCCAATGTACTTTTCCCGGCTGGGCAGTACTTTTAAGCAAAGATGTCGGTCACTACCTCAACCGATAAATATCGTATTAATCCTCTCTTTTGTGTCTCTCTCTCAAATCACTTTGTTGACAGAAAAATATTGCTTTCGAAGGCAATTTGTATAAGCAAAAGTGTTATTAAATTGGTTCACAAGCGGCCTAAAAACCGTCTGAAATTAATTTTAGTCCTTCACAAAAAGTACCTAAAAAGTAAAAATGTGACGTATTTGGTTACATTTGAATTAATCGATAGAACTTTCATCCATTTAATATCTGAATTCTCTTAAACAATTTGTTTGTACTGATGACGCGACCAAAGTTTTTAGCATTGCAACATAAATGTTTTCGGTAAGTCTTTTCCGGATCATTTGTAGTAGTTCTTGCACAACAAAAACTGAAAAAATTTAGTAAGGAAAAGCCGCATTTAATCCCCTTGTGTTTTGATGAAGTATCTCATTCGAATTTAGTTTTCTGAAGGAAAGACCAGATTTACACACCGCATTGCAATAAACAAACGAGCAAAGTCTCACAGCTTCAAAATAAAAAAAATTGAATTTACTTACCTTAACTTTGCTTGCCACTTACTTGCTGAACACAGGTAAATCTTCGTACACTAATTAATCGTGTAGGAGAGTGAATAATACTTTCCTTAAGATCACTAATTCTGTTGTTTTTTCAAAAAGTGTACTTACGCCTTTTTTTCCTCACGCACTCTCTAATTGAAGGTGTCAGATTGTCACACATACTTGTAACAATAATGTTTCAAAGTTTATTGGAAGCCTTTTAAATCACTTTTGTTATTAATACAGAAATGAAATGCTTCGGTGAAGCCTCTCTCGTTAACTTGTTTTACCTCGATTTAACCGTGCGCGAAATGTATTTTATCCACCATTAGTTTTTCAACGTCGAAAAACGTACAATTAAACCATAACTGAAAAATTGTAAATATAATCATGTTCACCAGTTACAATTTTGAATCACATTTATTAACCAAACTTAAAAATGAAATGGGGTAACAAAACTAAACTTGTGTCAGACCTCAACGTAGTTCTAATAATAAAAAACCGCCCTATTCAAACATTTCAATTCGATTATTAATTTAAATGTCCAGTGTCAAATCAAACGCCAATGAATACTTTTTGTTTTCTTCTCAAAACAAACTTAAAACCAAACGTCAATACTACGAAACAGTTCTGCTGTGAAGCCTTACTCATAACCGCATTTCACGTAGTACTACAGCGTTCACTATTTGAGTACAGGTCAAATAACTTATCATTTCCAAAATAAACATCAACTTAACCACTTTTTTAAAAATCCATACGAACACAATCATTTCCCAATATGTACAACTCAACAATATCAAGTGAACCCTTATTTGAATTCTCATTAACAATAACCTTTCACTAATGACCTTTTCAAGTCAAATAACATCCAGTCAATGCAATTATCTCGACCTACAATGACTCAAAGTAAATGTTTGTTATGGTAAAAGAACTCTTTCCATATTCAACACTAACGTTCTGCAGGTCAAACAACTGCTGATAGATTTCTTCCTCGGGGGAGTTAACTGTTACATCGGGTGCTGGATGGCGTAACATCTCCTCTAGTACTGGCGTGAAAGCCTTGAGCCAGATTAACTCAGATTTGTTTCGTACTGCAATGCGCACGGAAGCATTTACGCAACAGACAGAAAGAGGCTGAACTGTCTTGCAGTTGCCACACTTGACAATACTGATACCGGAACAACTGGTGTCTATTAGCTTCTTTCGGCATTTACAACAAGATAGCCATTTCTTAAAGCTCTGCGCCAAATGTATTTTATCCACCATTAGTTTTTCAACGTCGAAAAGCGTTTCAAACGCTTCCTCGGTAGGTGCATTGAACTTCTCCTCAGTAGCAGATATTACTGTTTTGTGGTTCGTTGCCACGTACTTCATCCCATCGTATTTCTTAATTAACACATGTTCAATTATATAACACTTATTGTTCACCACCTGTTGAATTGCATCTCCCAAAAGTGTAAGCCGCATGATCCCCGTATTGTCTGTAATCGTGCAACGATTTAACATTGGTACGATGGAATTGTCCTTCATAGTTACTTGCTTAACACATTCGCCTTCAAAAGTTACGCACCCTTTCACCGAAATCACTTGATTTTCACACAGTGACGCAATTGCTTCTATGGCAGTGAAACCCTGCTGGTCATCTCCCAACCCATTTTCTTCTTCGTACTCGAAGTGAATGTCAAAATTATTGGCGGGTTCGATCCGACTTCGTCTCGTTAGCACTATATTCTCCTCTGCCATTCTACCACCACATCGCTTCCCACTGACATTTGATAACTTCACAGGTTCACGCGCTTCTTCATAACTCTTAAGAACTTTACGCTTGCTGAGATCATAACACACAGCTCGTCGCTTGTCACCTTCTTCCACTTGAAAATGAAACCTGAAGTACCGTAACGATCCTCTTTTCGCCGTTGAAACAGCTGAAACGTTATGAACGTAACCCTTGAGTTGAGCCTCTTTATTCATATTTGTTATGGACGCCGCGTTGCCGAACTAATAACTAGCTAACAACTTAACTTACCTCTTTTATACCAACTGTAAAATATTCACAACCAATGATAAAGGTTTATTCACTCTGGAAAATTTCATCATGTGATCAAAAAACATTCCACCAATCTAATTCCCTCTCGCCACCTTGAACTTCGCTCGATCACGTGCCCTTTCTTTGTAAACAAGTTGCATTCCTCACACGTTGTCATTGCAAAAGTTCAAAGTCCATATTAGATTTCAACTAATCGATACTCTACTTTCAAATCACGTTATCGCATACACTTTTCACGTGCTCACTCTACTTCCTCGCATTAGACTTTGCCCCATCACATGTCAATTCCTTGTAAACAACTTACATTACTTCACGTTCACTTTTCGTAGAGTTCAAGGTCCATCTCGACAATGAAGAATTCCAATGTTGACGTTAACACCTTTAAAATACTCGTTCATAACCTTCATTTTCTTAAAAACTTTAATTTTGCTTCAATTTACTTTCTCCAAGACTTATTTCCTGCCACTATTAAACTTCTGCCACTACTTATGCACGTGTTGAAAAAATTTTCCTCTAATCGCAATCGCTATCCTTATTTTACACTTTGACCTTTCACGTGTGTCTATCACCCAAATTTAACCTTTGCCCCATTGCGTGTCATCTTTTTGTAAACAACTTGCATATTTTCACGTACGCTTCTCCTAGAGTTCAAACTTCATTTCCAGAAAAATCCATCGAAAACTTAGGTGCTTCTATTCGCGCTTATTCCCTATAAAAATTCCACACCTTCATTAACACCTTTGGTTTTCCACACCTTTAATTGTACTTCCAAATAACTCCAAGACTTATTTTCTGCCGACCACTAAACTCGTGCCACCCCTTGTCCACGTGTTAACTAAATATTCTTCCAATCGCATTCCCTTTTCTATTTTACACTTTGACCTATCACATGCAACTGCATGTCAAAATCAACTCGAGTTTGTTGATCATCCACCCAATTGGTTATCACCTCTCTTTGCTGATTCGTTACTTTATATGTGTGCCTGTTCATTGGCTAATATCGATTCTTCCCTTCTCTATAAAACCCACATCTCGCACCTACAGTAGCAATACATTACTAATTCTCCACTTCTCCCACAAACATGAGCAACCAACTCAGCCTGAAAGGTTACATACACGATACAACTGCTGTTTTGCAAAGCAGAAATGGATCCACTCACTACTTCACCTTCCTCCTCCAAATTAACGAGACGCAAAAGCGACGAGCTGTATGTTACGACGATAGCAAACACAAGCTGGTAGAGAACTTCCAAGAATCGAAAAAACCTGCCCGTATCATTAACATCAAAGAAAAGCCCAGTATCTTCGATGCAGAAGAACAACATCTAATCCTGGGCAAAAGATCTCGCATCGAACCAGCCGCTTTAAGCGACGTTCCGTTTGAATATGACACTACCACGTCACAGCAACCGCAAACCTCATTCACGGCTATTACAGAAATACAAATCCTCCCCCAAAATCATTTAGCCTCTGTCAGGGGGATAATTACACTGGACGCAGACTCTGTGCGAGAAGTCATCATGAAGGACGGATTTGTTGTTCCCATGTTAAATCGTTGCACCATTACTGACAGTACGGGTACAATCCGCCTGACACTGTGGGGTGATCTTATCCAACAAGCATCCAACCACCAATCTTACTCCGTTACCCAAGTACGCATAAAAACATACGACAATGCCAAGTACCTCACAACTACCCCGTCGACTACTCTTACTCCACTAGAAGAACACTTTAATCCTCCCAGCGACCAGCTCTTTCAAAGCCTCTTCGACATTGACGTCATATTTGTTGACAGGGTAACTCTCGCTGAAGCATTCCAAACTTGGCTTTCCTGTAATAAATGTCACCATTCAATGACGGAAAAGGCCACGCTAACCGAAACATCCACCATCATCAAGTGCTCCAACTGTAATGCAGTACAACCCATCTCCTCTTGCGCTACTAGCGCCTCCGTACGCATCGCTATAAGAAATTCAAAGTACGAACTAATCTGGTTAAAGGCCTTCACCCCAATAATCGAGGAAATCCTCCATCACTCTGACGCTAAACTAACATTAGACGCATCCGTAGAAGAACTTTACGAAGCAATTTTCAACACGAAGAACCTAACAGTTTCTTACAGTAACACATCAAACATCATCAAGAAGGTACAGTTTTCACATCCAAGAGATGCTCTCACTCCCTGAAAAAAGATTTCAACTATGACGTCAATATACGAACTTCATTTCAAGCGTTACCAACATTCCAAAATTGTTGCGTTACTTTGCTGCGATGAATTCGCAAACAGTTGTTTTGACTTTCGATGAAATAAACAATTTTTCATTGATATTTAATTTACAACTATCTAGTTTCTTACGCTTAATAGCTATCTCTAATCTCCGAACAAGGTATCCTAAAGCATCAGATGTCACACTATTTTGTCCCCCAACTTCAACGTATATTCTGTTATTTATTCTCCGCAAACCATCTTCATTTAAAGTTAGTTTATTTAGTTAACTAATACCTATTGTTCTTTTTTTAATCGGATATACGACATTAAACCGGACCATAAACATTTGCTTTCCGTAATGAAATTATCTGCAATGATATTCTAAAGCAACTAAGTATCAACAAATAGTTTCCATTTTCTCTCCGACCAAACAAAAACAAAATCGGCAGTTATTACATCACGGGCGGCGAGCGGGGGAAGAAGAAAACACCGACATACGAGTAGTCAGCGGGAGAACAACTTTATTACCTTATACAGAGATAGATCAGTTGTAGTTGCACAAAATAATAGTGTTGTAAAGGCGAAATGTTAACAGTATACTTCGCTAATTAAAATGTTAACCAATGTTTCAAAAGTGTTGATTGTACATACATCTTTTACTGCCGTAATAAAGAATGAACGCATCGGAAAAGGCATCGGTGGCATTTGGAAAAACACCAACAACAGTTATATTTACGTTTTGTAGCTTGCAGAAAACAATCGTGTTGTAAACCCAAAATGTTACCGAGTTATACTTTGCTGCTTAAAAAGTAAAGCAACTTTCCAAACGCTTTGACTGCAACAATATTTTTACTGCTATATTAACCAACGGAGGTATCGGGAAAGGCATCGGTGACACCGGGAAAAACATCAACAAGAATGATATTTACAATATGTAACTTGCTGAATGACGAAAAAAACTATTTTGACTTGTTTAAGGCGTTAATTACAGTAGGCTTGCTTTTCACTTGAATTTTGCAATTTCGACTTTCGATTCCGGAAAAATTAAAAGCTAAGCAACTCTACAAAAATTTGTTTGTATCCACAGCCGAAGATAGGAAATTTCAAATTTCCGTCTGCTGTAGGTAGGTCTTTTATTGTTTGTCCTGTATATTCAATCGTTTCATTCCACGTGAAAAAAGGCACGTAGGAAAACACTAAGCTTTGAGAAACAGCCAGGTTAAGGCCTATGTGTTTATACATCTATAATCAAGGCCACTCATTTACGAGACCTTTTTTCAAGAGATGCAGACGTCAAAATAATTCTGTTTCCGTTCGAAGTGTTTTTTTCCCATTCAATTGAACAAATACAATCGGGATGAAAACTTATCGTCTGAACCTAACGACTGGTGAAATATTCTGTAAGCGTCTGCACGAAAGGTATATCCAGACAACTTGCATAGAAAAACTGGCTATAGCTATCGCACCTAATTTTTAAAAAAAATGTTTAAAACTAAACTGGTAAGCAGCACTCTGCGAACAGTTGTTGTAAAATTTATTTACTCTCCGACGCGTTTCGTGTAACGGTTCTAGACTTCTTCGGGGAGTTTTACAAGTTAACACAAAACGCCTGTACTTATAAGCCGTAGTTAGCGGCTATGGTTAGACCAATGACCATAAAGGCTTGGCCGGACCAACGAACAGGAACAGGCGAAGTTGCGAAAAATTTGAAAATTTTTTGGGGCAAGGAGGGAGAATTATTTGGGCACCACGGCTTTGTTTTCTTTTTTCGTCACGCACGTCACACAGCAAGTCACAAAACGTAAATATAATTCTTCTTGGTGCTTTCCGGATGCCACCGATGCTTCCATTGTTTATTACAGCAGTAAAAGATATTTGTACAATCAACACTTTGGAAAAATTGCTTAACATTTCATGTAGTGACGTATACTGTTGACATTTCGGCTTTACAACATCGTTTTCCACAGCTACAACCGATATGTTTCTGTATGATCTATTAAAGTTGTTTCCCCGCTGACCGCTCGTATTTCTATCTTTTCCTCTCCCCCCGCTCGTCGCCCGTGATGTAATCACTCCCAACAAAATCAACATGTGTAACCTCCTTCGTAACTGCTCTTTCATCCCTAAACACTCTTGCGTGACAACACCAAACAATACCTACGACAAAAACTACAGTCTCCGTAGTGGTCACGACAAAATGCAAACTACAGACTACAGAATGCAGATTGCAGACCAGGTACAAAATGCATACTAAGTACAAAATACACACTGCATACTGAAAAGTGGGTTCAAAATGCACACTGAGAATTAAAAGTGTTCTTTTCCTCTGATATGTTATAGAATTTCATCTTACAATTTACCAAGTGTCACTTTTGCGCGATCATCTCACCGCGAAAAAGCGATTGCGTGACGCTCGGTAAGTTGTAATATGAGATGGTATCACATACCAGACGAAAAAACTCTATAGATTCTCAGTCTGCATTTTGTACCCAGTCTACAATCTGCCGTCTACATTTTGTACCTAGTCTTCATTTTGTATCCTGTCTGCAGTCTGCATTTTGTTCTAACAGGTATCCGTGGCACCAATACAGTTTATTTTTGGTTACTGTTATTCGCGCGCATAACACACACAATCTACCACAAAATACCTTTGTGTGAGTTAATTCGACATTTTTGCTCTTTGCCGCGTTAATACTCTTCTTTCCCTTTGTAATAATGTAGACATCACATAAAATGTTTCAAGTAATCCACCCACCGCCCAAAAAATAACTTTTGCATGCATAGCATGCCTATGTTTATTGCGAAGTTTGTGTAAGATTTCATATGAGTTTGAGTGGAAGGCAACAAATAAGCATATGGAATGAATTATTTATTTTCCAACTCTTAATCAACCTTATGGTATAAAATACATAAGAGATAAAGAGCTGATAAACATATAGTTAAAGGTTAAAGTTTACCTTTGTTCTTTTAAGAAAAGAGAAGCTTATAAGAATGTTTTGTTACAGGTCTCATTGTAGCTTATGAGACTTAACTTTAAGCTTAACTCTTTGGTGAAGATCAAGAAATAATGAGACTAATAAACTTCGAAAAAGATGGATTAAATTGAAAGATTTCAGGTAGTAGAGTGACTACAATATTAGGATTCAACTTGTTTTTTAGCTTTCAACTACATATGGAGCAAACATTATATTTTGTTGTTTTATAGGTCAAAAGACAATGTTTTTTTTTGGATATTCTGCAGGAAATGATGTCATGCATCTTTGGTCAGTAGTTCATAAGTATGAAGAAGGTCTTGTTTAGGTTTATTACCTTGGCTTCCATTGCATTTTGATGTTCTGTCTGATTCTCTGTCATATTTTCTATGCAATTTAGTGAATTATTTGTATGTTGTGGCTGGTATTGTGTAAATAATACACCATTGGTCTTCAGGAAAAGTTGATAGGATTTTTTTGGTTTTATCCAATAAGTTTTGTTCAGTATAAAGACTGGTATCCAACATGCCACTGTCAATTAATCTTTTGCATTCCATAGTTTCTTGTTATAGGTTTTGTTCAGTTGCTGATGTGTAGTTGATCTCCTGGCATTGATGTTCAGTAAAAGCCTCCTGGCCTACTATGGTCCAGTTTCATCAAACACTGAAGATGGTTACCAATACAGTCTGCCATTAAGTAATTCATGTTTGAATACTATATTATGATTGTAGTCTTCCATTGGCTGATATGTTTTTTTTGGAGTAAATATTTCATTGTTGTCACATGGTTACACTGGTTCTTTGTAAATCTTATTGGTGTTTCTTTGGTCTTCACCACTGTTAATTTTGGATAAATCTGTATAGAAAAAATAAAATACTTTGTTAACTGGAAACTAAGTACTTGTCTTAGGGATTTTCTTTTTGTACTGAAGTTGAGAAGATTGAAAACTGCAGTAAGTTTAAAGTTGTATTAGGGAAAGTTACTCACCTGGTTCCTAAGACTGAAATTATTGATGAGGAGGTATCCTGTACAAGGGTACCTCATTCTTAGACCCCTTCAAGGGATTAGTGTGAAAATGCACAGTATCAGGGTGTCTTGTGTCTGTGTTTAATATAGTTGTTGTTGTTGGTATTTATGCTCCTCAGTTAGACAATAGTGATTGTACTATAAATGACAAGAGTTAGATAATGTTTTCAAGATTGGGTTTAAAAAACAATAAATTGGCATTGATGTAATATCAGTTGAAAATTATGATTGTAAACTGCATTCTATTGATCATGAAGCATTGATTTAGGTCTGTTGTTAAATAGTGCTATTAGTGAATGTATTTTAAGATTACTTATGTTTTATGGATATTTTTACAGCATCATGGTCAGAATAATAAACACTTATTATGGAATTTTGAACTATGTCATATGTTGGTTTTATATAGATTTGGTCTAGTGTGCTTCCTGCAGAAACAAATGTTGGACCTTGGACAAGTTGGGAGTAAAGTAAAGAGTTCATTAATGTTTTAAGTGGTTCAATTGTATCATCATTTAAATAGTTCATATTAAAGTCTCCCATAATGATGTCAATAGCATAGCTGTTAACAATGTTTCTGAGATCTTGTATGTACTGTGAGATATTTGACCTGTTCTTTCGGTAAAGTATGAGCATTTCACTGCTAAGTTGTGTGGTATTGCTAATAACTGTAAACTTTATCCCATTCACTTGTGGAAAGTACTGAAGATCAATTGCTTGTACAGTGTTTCTTGTACAGAGTGCTATGCTGCAATACCTATCAGTAGGGTGATCTTGTCTGTACAGTCTGAGTGGATGTAGATCATTTTTTATTCCACTGTCATCATTGTAAGGCTGGAGGTGGGTTTCTGTCAAAGCTATGTGATCACTGTTTATGATGTTTGAGTCACATTTGATATCAATGCTGTGTTTTTTGAGAGATCTTATATTTAATAAACATATGGTTAAAACTGCATTGTCGTGAATGCTTTCATTTGTTTGCATAGTAAGAGATGCAACATTTCTCAGTCTTTCATATTCCTTGTGTACCCTAGGATCTGCCTTCACATGCCTGTTCTTAAGTGTTCCAAGAACATGAATACTATTCAAAGAGGTTGCTCGGCTTAAGGCAACATATACTTGACCATAGTTGAATGATCTCTGTTTGATCAACTCAAAGCTAATAACTACATTAGTGAGTGATAAACCTTGTACCTTGTGGATGCTTACAGCATAGGCTAGTGTGAAAGGGAATTGTACTCTCTGTATTTCAGGAGAAGATGGTTTATTTGGTCTTACTTTGATTTTTGCTAGTACAGCCTGAATTGGTACAACTTTATTTTGTCTGACAAAAGGGTTACTACTCTGTTGAATTAAAGTGCTGCCAGCTTTATCATCATCAAATTTAATATAGATAACAGTAGGTTTTTGGTTAGTTTGGTTTACCTCTATTCTAACAACAGTTCCCAGTTGGCCATTAATTAGTCTGTCTGCAATATTAATATTCATTGTTAACATGACTCTTGCAGCTTCTTTGATATAGATATCAGAATCAAGTCCACTTGTTTCAGATCTTGGTCTGGCCAAAACTCTATCAATGTCTTGTTGTGAGACATTTGGAGGATACTGATCAATGGCTTTCAAATGAAATAAAGGTGCAGGTATTTGTTCAAGTTTAAGGTCATTATGTTGATTGGCAGGACTATTTTCAGCCCAAATGTGAAGAGCATCTGAGGGGTAGTTATTATCAGAAGGATCTATTGCTCTAGACTGAATGCACTGGATATCTTCTTCAGTTTGACTTGCTGTACGGAATCTATTAAGAAGTTCAGCAAATGGTTGATCATCTTTCTGTCTCATTATATCAACAAGCTCTATCATTGTGAAGAGATGCCATGGGTGATATAGATTAAACACATCGTTTTTGAAATCATCAAAGACAGTTCTTTTATAAATTGGTGGTAATTGGTACATGTCACCAACAACTATTATACTTATGCCTGCAAACATCTGTGAATTGGAAGTACCAAAAATTTCCTTTAGTCTCTGATGGATATGAAGTAAAGTGATGTTACCAACCATGGAGATTTCATCTATGACAATCAACTTTAGTTCAGATAATGACAATCTCATCTGTGTTCTCTTTTGGTCTGACATTGGAGGTACATTGTCACCAGTTAGTACAGGAATTGCAAGAGCAGTATTTATTGTTGTTCCATCAATGTTAATGGCTGCAACACCAGTTGGTGCCATTAAAAGAACTGTGGGTAATTCAGGATTCATGGGAGCATGTCTAAATGTTTTTGTGACAGTTTGGTATATTGTTTTGATCAAGTGACTCTTTCCTG
Organism: Pocillopora verrucosa; assembly: GCF_036669915.1. Classification (NCBI taxonomy): domain Eukaryota; kingdom Metazoa; phylum Cnidaria; class Anthozoa; order Scleractinia; family Pocilloporidae; genus Pocillopora; species Pocillopora verrucosa. The sequence continues at coordinate 13,698 of NC_089323.1, forward strand.
CACCAGCTCCACCAGTAATGAATAGATTTATCGGTTTTACTTCTTCAGGTTTCACACTATTCATATTTTTCATTTTATTTCTACACCAAGTTAGAACAATGTCATATGCATACCGCTGTCTTTTGTTCAAGGTTCTAACACATTGTCGCAGATGGTCATCAGAAATTTCTGCAGGTTGGTTGTAAGTTGTTATTCCTATATTTGAATGTTGATCAGTTTGACTAGATGTTGAAGCAAGATGTGAAGGTGACTGGCTATTAAATGATTCTTCAGGTGTCAATTCATCTTGGATTTGTGAATGCAAGTCTGCATTTTCTTGATCATTGAGAGAATCATAGGAATGAATGATGTTGTTGTGGTTATTTCTTAAATATTCAAGTGCTTCATTTAGGGCATCTCCATCAGGTTCAAAATTTTGTCTGTTTTGTTCTACTACAGCTTGTACAGCAGGTTCAAAGAATTTGGAAGCATATGTTTTATCAGTGCTTAGAAGATGAGTTTCATCTCTCCAGGGGTAGTACAACATCAACAGGTGATGAAAATATAATTCAGGCTCCTTTGTTTTGTTTGGCTTGTGGTACCTTATAACAGCTCTGACTTTTCTACATTTCATTACCTCATTAGTATTTATCAGTCTTATTTTGTCTGGAAGACATAGATCAGAATCAGAAGAATTGTGTTGTACTTCAATAGCATGATCGGTGAGAACTTCAGGCTGAGCATCACTAGTTTCTTGACAGTCTTTCCTGTAATCTTTGTAATAGTATGCAGCAAACTCAGCTAGACATAATTCATCTACTGATGCAATAGTTTGTGGTCTAATAGCATATCTTTCAATGATATTAGATTTAAAGATATCTGTACTTTCATCATCCAGGTTTTCAAGCTCTTGGTGTGATTTTGTGACACGTATCCTTTTCTCAGGTAGGTTTGTGTTAACAAAAACTGTTGCTGGGAAGATTTTTCGCAACCATAGTTCAGGCATACATCTATAAACACATTCTTGTGAGCTCACTTCTCTAGTGGAGAGGAAGGCAGCACCGATTTTCTTTAAACCTTCTCTGATGCTCAGGTTTTCTTTCTTAGCCTCCTTTGCTGCATTCATAATAGCCTGTGAACATTCAGTTTCGTCTTTTGTAAAATATGAACAAACATAAGTAATACACTTGTAGTGATTAAAGACAGGCTGTAAGTCAACATTTGCTGCAAATCCCTTTATACCAGCAATGAAGTAATTGTTAATAAAACAGCTGTCTATTGGTCTTCTGAGGTGCAGTTCATAGCCTGAGTCAGATGAAATAGATAAGGCCCAGTAATATTGCTCTTCAGTAATGTTTACAGAATTGAAAATATCAGCTTCAGTCAAAGTAGAATCATAATTTGACTTGCTTGGGTTTAGAACATCATCAATTTTGTCTTTGACTAATGAAAGGATTTCTTTTCTTCTATCCATGGTATTTTTTTTTACCTCTAGATCAGAATTATCAGAAATAGGTTCTGCAACAATTGTTCTTTTTGTGAAAAATTGCCCAAAATTAAATCTACATTTAACATTTCTATATTTCCTGCAGGTCTTAGAGTGGCTGTGCTTTTGATAAGTTTTGATTAGGTCATGTAACTCAGGGTCCTGGTCTTGATTAGGAAGATAGGCTTGCACATGTTGATCAATGAAGTCTATATATTCTTGCTTGGTCTCAGATGTTAGTTTGGGACAATCAGAAGTCCATATCAATGCATGTAAATGAGGGGAGCCTCTCATCTGGAACTCAATACGAAGTGCATGATACACTATTTTACCTATAGGATTTGCTGTACTTAGTAGAACTTCAGTGAAGAATGTTTCAACTCTGTACTGAAAGTGTTTAGCAACAACAACAGGATTGAGATTTAGCATGGAACACCTTTCATAATATGACAAAGCATCAACTTGTTCATCTGTGAGGTTTTTGCCTTGTGTTCTAGCAATAATCTGAAACAGCTCAGGCCATCTGAGGTCAGCACAGGATAATGTCATGAACCAAGTTGGTATTCCTAGCTGTTTTACCATAGCTACTACTTCATACATGAATTTTTGCCAATAAGGAGGTGTACCTGGTATTTGTCTCAAAAATAAATAAGCTTGATCTTGAAAAATGAGATTTTGTAAACTTTGTGCATCAGATCTTATTTGAGAAGCAGTGAGGGACTGGCCATGAATTTTTTTCAAAGCAACATTGATACTATCTGAGACTTTCCTCTGTTCTATGATGAACTGTGCAAAGAAGAGATACTCTGGATTTGTTGCAAATCTTCCGCTGTAATGTAATAGTCTCGCATTGAAATACTTCACTGGTGACAATTTCACTTCGCGTTCAACAGTGTATCCAAATTGACCTTTTGGAAAAAGTACAGGAAATGCTAGCTCTTCACAATTTTTATCCATCATGAATGATACAGGGTGCTTGTTTTCACCTGGAGCGATATTGTAAATTTCATTTCCTGACGATACCTCATTATTTTGTTCAACGGTTACAGGGTAATCTGGTATTAGAGACTGAAAACATGTTTCATTTGTAGGTGCTCTATGCTCATTCAAAGGGTCATCTTTCTCTTCATCATCAGGTGTGTTATCATCATCACTGTTATCTTCACGTGATAAGGTAGTATTACCCATATTGGTCATTGTAACATCATTATCCACAGCTTCATTATCAGGTGGTGTGTTCTGACCATTAGGGTTTGGCTCATTATAGGTGGTATTACCCATACCACCTATGGTATTCAAAACTGGATTCTGCTCTGAAACATTCTCATTTTGCTGCAAAGTTGTGAGATTTGTATCAATATTGTCAATATCCACACCTATATTACTATATAAGAGATTATTGGTCTTTAGCCACTTGAGAGCATCAAGTACTACTTGTGGGCGCACAGGTTGAAAGTAGACATGACCTCTAAATTCCAATTTTCTTTTCAGTTTCAACAGTATTATTCCAGATCGTTCTGGGGGACGTGGTAATATATTGCATGTTTGATCACATTCAACTGGTATATTACAGATTGCACCTTTAATCTTTCTTTGTTGACCTTTGGGCATGACTATTATTTTTTCAAACACTATTCTCTGTGCTATGAGAATCTGTTCAAGCTTCTCTACAATGGACAACTCTGGTGGCAGTTCATCAACATGTAATTTGTTACATACAGCTTGACATGGCACTTGCCCTTTCAAAACTTTTGTGTGACAGGTTTTACAAATGTACTGTTTTTCATCAAATGACTTAATGTCAGTAAACAGTTCTTGCTGAGTGTTGTACATTTGTTTTTTTAACTGGATAACAGTTTTTCTGTATAGTATTCTGTTACAAACAGAGCAAATATAATATGGACCTTCCCTAATTTTACTTTGAAAAGCTGTTATCTTATGATCTAAACCATGTTGAACTGAGTTTCTATGGGCTTCCTTATTAGCTTGGACTTGTGATATAATCTTATCTTTGTCTGCAGGATCCAGTGTTTTATACCATTCTACTTTGCCAGACAAAAGTTTTTCTTTTTCTTCAGGATTCAATGACTTATACCATTCTGCTCTTTTTTGTTTTTGTGCAGAATTGAGGGAGTTAAACCATTCTGCTCTCTTTTGTTTTTGTGCAGTATCCAATGATTTATACCAAATTGCTCTACTAGACAAAAGATTTTGTTTTTCTGCCGAACCAAGTAATTTATACCAATCTGCTGATTTGGACAAAAGCTTTTCTTTTTCTTTGGGATCCAATGATTTATACCATTCAGCTCTTTGAGACAAAAGCTTTTCTTTTTCTTTGGGATCCAATGATTTATACCATTCAGCTCTGTGAGATAAAAGCTTTTCTTTTCTTTGGGATCCAGTGATTTATACCATTCAGCTCTTTGAAATAAAAGCTTTTCTTTTTCTTTCGGATCCAGTGAATTATACCATTCAGCTCTGTGAGATAAAAGCTTTTCTTTTTCTTTGGGATCCACTGATTTATACCATTCAGCTCTGTGAGATAAAAGCTTTTCTTTTTCTTTGGGATCCAGTGATTTATACCATTCAGGTCTGTGAGATAAAAGCTTTTCTTTTTCTTTGGGATCCAGTGATTTATACCATTCAGCTCTGTGAGATAAAAGCTTTCCTTTTTCTGCAGGATCCAGTGACTTGTACCACATTGCTTTATCAGACAAAACTTTTTTTTTCATGGCAGGTTCCATTTGTGCATAGCTTTCTTTTTTCCTTTTTGCTCCTAGTTCTCTCTGACCATGAGACTTATGTTTTGCCATTACCTTTTGTCTTCCAGCATTTGACAAATTAGATGAACAACATATAAATTTAATACAATACTCTACATCTTTACTCTGGAATTGTTTTTTTACAATATCCATTAATGACTGAATAAGAAAATCTATGTCATTAATTTTTTCAAATATATCAAGTGTGCCCTTAGGACTGAATCTTATAATATAGTACTTAACACTTTTTGCTTTTGTCTTCACATTGTTGTGCTGAAAAATACAGCCGAAGCAATAATTTGAAACCCACATTAAAAACCCAGTATTATCCTTAGCATTATCTGTGATTAACTTCTGAAGCGATAATTTGCTACCAAGTGATGTACAGCATAGTATTCCTTGTTTCTCCAAATTAAAGGCAATATTAATATCTGCATCATATATTTGAAGGGTCCTTGGGAAATTGTTGATAGTCAGTGGATGATTATCGCCATTGACTTTTTCTTTATAAAACTTGTTAGCATGGTCAGTGATTCTATTTAGGGTCTGTGAATTCCAATACCCACAATATTTGATAATGGAAAAACAAATGCTATAAAAAGATGTGGCACAACAGCATAACAAGGGAATATGATTGGTTGTAATTTTAGCATCTGCATGATTTGGTTTGATGGGAATAGCTGACAACTGTTGGTCAGAAATGTCTGTCATATCACATTGTTTTTCACTAATATGTACACCTTTGAGTTCAAATAAAACATTTGAATTTTGATAAAGACCTTGAAAATAGTCTATCAGCTCATTTAAGGTGTTAACTTCTAACAGTACACAAGTTCCTTGAGGATGGGGCATACCATATGGATCTCTACCATGAGAATCAAATATCTTAAACTTACCATCACCATTACAGTAAAAACCTACTGTAGTACTAAGCATTGTTAAAAGAAATGAATTATAATTTTGTCCCAGCAAAGCCTCCATAGCATTAGCAAATGACATACAATAATTAAAATCTTGTACTTCACAAGTACCATGTATAGTACCAGTATAGCTTGGACTATATTGAAGCTGATAAGTAATATCACACACTATTATCATTTCAGGTACTTCTGTTAACAGTAAATAGGATTGCCTGGATAGACTAGATAGACCAGAATACAATTCATTTCCAATGTTCATGATATTAACCAAGTCCATTGAGGATACAATACCATTCCTCTTGTTATATATGAGGGAAGCAAGTGACATGGCTACACACTGTGTACCAGCATTTAACCCAAACATTGCCACATTGTCTTGGCTGTAAGGAGCTTGAATTGTTTTAGTAGAATTAATAACAGGACCAGGGTTTTTTTCTATATCCCCAGACAGATTGGACTTAAAATGATTTACCCTGTGATTCAGATTTTTATAAACATTTGGTACTGAATTAGACCTCCATGCATTCAACTGCTTTGGCTTTGGACTTTTTATTACATGTGGATATTGGTTTCGCATTTCCAGTATCCTGTATTTGTTAGACTTTCGATATTTTCTCCTAACTGCACAAGACGGATATTTCGTTGTTCCTTTATTCTCACATCTGATTCCATGTGCATATATTTTTTCACCAACTATATATCTAAGAAGATGCATTCGGGAAGACTTCGGTATGCTTTTTCTGACGTAGGCTCGAAATAAACGTCTTACTTTCCTGGATTTCTTCAAAATACGTGTAATTCTTTTCTTTGGTATTCTGCTGGGCTCACGACTACGAACACGTATACCATGCGTACGTGGGCGATTAAAATAATCAAATTTGTCGTATCGAGATCTACAGTTGCAAACTGTATTTAATGAAAATGTTTCATCATTGCTATCATTAAGCTTATCATCATATACAATAACAGATAACTGAGCAGTTTTCTCAAGTACCTTACATTCATCGAAGCTATTCAAGGCAGCATTCGTTGAAGAAATCAACAACTTTACGTAAACAAGAGATAACATAATAACATTAAACACAAAAAACACAGGATTTTGCATCATGTATTTATTAAAAAAGAATATCCATACAGCTACAATGAAAAAAAACATAAGATTAACCTTTCTGATCGTGAAATTAATACCATTCGTACTTTTATCGTAGCTACGTTCCTTCGCATCAAGTGAATCCAACATGGCGTCTATCTTCACAAGCAGTTTGCATCCATTAGACTTTTGTTCTTCAGTCTCACGGTAGTAGTGTTGTTCAATAGATTGCACAGAGTATATGCACTTTGGTTTCAGATTTAGCATTTTTCTTTTTTCAACAAGTGTAGGTTTTTCAACTAAGACATTGCCATACTTGGCATACAAAGCACACAAGGCTTTCATGGCTATCAAAGCATATAAGGCTTTCATGGCCTTCAAGCGTTCGCGACTCAATCCGTTCCATAAATACCGCTCAATAACATCTTTTTGTGTGGATTGGCCGCGAACAATACGACTTCTGTAGGCGTCTGTAAGTATTTTGGCCGTTTGCACCGTGAAACTCCAAGTAATCGTAACCCAAAAACGCAGAACCTCCATCATTTAAACGACAACTCCACAACAAATGCGTAATGAATGACGAGAGAATTTTATAAGCAAAAATCTCGTGTTCGTCATGTGACCCGGACCTGTCCGTGCATGACAACGTCAATCATCATCATGATGACACGTGATCAGCATATGAACACCTTCACCCTCATTGGATCACAGTTAGTTGTCATGGTGTTGAGGGCCCAATGACCACTGGGTACTATTGCGCAATTTTTCCATTTTGTGGCGGAGGAAAAAAACAAAAAAAAAAAAAAAAAAAAGACGACAAAAAAACAAAGGCATTTTATGACTGGGCTACCACAGGTATCCCAGTAAAAAAGACAAAAAAACAAAGGCATTTTATGACTGGGCTACCACAGGTATCCCAGTAAAAAACAAAAAAAAAAGACGACAAAAAAACAAAGGCATTTTATGACTGGGCTACCACAGGTATCCCAGTAATGAGTAGGGATCATAAGAATTTCAGGTAAATTTTTAACTTGACACAACCAGATTCCTCCAACTACCCTCCCCTCCCCCCCAGGCTTTAAATGATGACCAGTTCCTTATCAACCTTGTGACACGTTTACTTATTTTTAC
>NC_089323.1:663665-756165 GCF_036669915.1 Pocillopora verrucosa
TGAGACCTTCCATGGAAGCATACATCAATAAAGATTTGATTGTGAAATTCTCTGGAAAGTCATACTTATACATGGACACTAGCACCAAGGCAGTTCCTATCACTCTGGAAATTTTTGGCGGGAAGTGGGGAAGAGAAGACGTACTTTTGGCGGGAATTACCAGCAGTCGGATCACAATGAACGAAGCATTGCATTTGTTCACAAGCTTATCACTTCCATATTTGGATATGCATGCTTCCAACGAATCAAGAGTAAGTGTTACTCGAAATCTTAAAGGTTATCGAGTTTTTAAAGCTTTTAAAAAATTCACGTGCTGACATTTTTCTGGAATTTTTCAGGTTGGAATAGTACTCTCTGCGCAGGCTCTGGACCTTAGTCAAAGTCCATATGAAATATTTAAGGAAGCACCGCTGGCACATGCATTTGCAGACACTGTCCCTGACGGTTTAAGCCTGGTAACCAGTGGAGCAATTCCCGTTCAAACACACAAGGACAACCAAGTGTGTCAGCTTTTCCAGGTTGAGCAATTATTTGTAAATACAATTTTCAAAAAAAGGATCCATTCGTTATTAAAGGGAAGGGCAGAACAAAATAGGGCGTAATAAAAGATAAATTGTATATCATACCGCATTTCTTTGGGCTGGAAAGGATGGAATTTTTACTGTGTGAACGTTGCACCACAAGAAGTATCAACAGCAGCTAATCCAAGCTAAAGAAAGATACAGCAAGGGACCAATGAAAAGTTAAAATAAGTAAATCACTCGAAAAGCGGGAAAGCCCAATTTATTAAGTCGTGATCGGCTTTCGTTTTGCATCTGATTGGTTGAGAGAGTAGGGCGAATTTTCTGGACTATTACAGGGCAAATCAAAGCTAAAGCAATGTAATCCCAAACAACAAACGAGACACAATTGCAAAATTTATCTTTTCATTTCACTAATTTAGACTATTTTTGGCCGTGGAAGTGAGCTTACACTGAAGGCATCGACAAACTGGGCTTCCATCAGCCTCGACTGGCATTTTATCAATCTTGCTGCAGGAGCATTGTCACCGTTTGACCGAGTGGAGATGAAAATGAAGGTACTCATTCCCAAGAGTGCAAGAATTCTACTGTCGTTTATCATGATTAAAAATTCTGCCTCACATTTCACGTAGAAAAAGAGGATCTGCAGCGGTGTTCCCTTCATTAATAGTCTCTAGTTTTTCGGCAAGGTTTTGTTTTGATGTCGCCCAAAATGACGTCTTTTATCAGCTCCTGTGATGAAAAGCCATTTTAAACAACATGTACAGAAAGAGAAGTGTTTTTACTTCAAACAGAAAGAACCTCAAGAACAGAAATATTTTCATAATTTTTTTGTCTTCCTTTTCATTTGAAACCAATAGATCAATGACACCAGGTTACTAAAGATAGAGTCTTTGGGACACATAAACATCCCTCTTAGTGGAATTCTTTACAAGAAAGGTCAGCGTTTAGACAGCTGGGATATTAGTGGTCAGCTAACATACAGTGGACTAAAGGCAAACCTTGAAGCAAACTTTAAAACCCGATCTGCTTGGAGAAAAGCCTTTGGAATGGAGTACTTGACCATGAAGAACCTACAGTTAGGGTAAGAACGGAAAGAACAGCGAGATAACGGACTTGCTCATGTCACGAGATTTCGCAGTAAAAGTGTCGTAGAAAAGAAATGGACTCGATGATCAAGTAAAACAAAAAGGAAAGTGATTCGTTTACATCGCAGCCAGTAACCCATCGGGGAAGAAAGACAAAAAAAATTGAAAATGAGGAGTAAGGATGATTAAGAATGGGAATGATTAAATTGGATTGGAAAGAGCAAAATTTGGAGGAGGCCTGATGAACACGCAGCGGAGGACAGTCCGTAGGGTAACTAAAACAGAATTGTTCCTGCCGTCTTAATTAAAGAACGCCTCATCACCATGCTTAGTTAATATCAGATAGACAATATATGCGAGAGAGAGTGAGATTATTGAACGAGGAAAGGGTGGGTTCAATAGAGAGATAAATCACTGACACTATATCTTTTCATTTCAGATTATCGTTACCGATTGGCCAGTCACAAAAAAGCAGCGCTACTGGCCAAGCTGAACTTCAGCTGGGTTCTCTGTGCAACGCAGCGCGCAATCGTAAGAACGAATCTATCAAGGTATGTAGAACACAGATCAATGGAAAAAAGATAAATTAAACGAGGTGTAACTTTCAAATGTTTCGATCGTCCATGATACATCGTTTTGCATAAATTTTATTTCAGAAAAGTTGCGTCACTGGTCATTTGTCCTTGGGATTGTCTGATAAATCTGCTGATCGTTTCTTTTACGGCTCGCTGTCTCCTGTCAGTCTTCAAAAACTGCTTGAAGTGTGTAATATCAATCACAAGCTGCCTGTCGCCCTGGCAACGATAGGATTTCCTGAAGGTCTAAAGGTACGAAAAAAGACTCCTTTACTTTCTCCAGTCCTCTATGCATGTTGGCCGCTTTTGGCCCAGGCCATTTGGAGTGTTGCAGCAGTACTTTTCCTGGACTGGAAGCTGGTTCATTGGAGGTTACCTCCAATGTTTTACAAACTTTTCCTGTCCACTTGCAGGTAACTATTGAAACCCCTGAATGGGAGAAGCACTTGGAGATTAGTCTCTCAAAAACCCAGCGCGCTGACCCGGCGAGAGATTGCGCGCGGATGTTTCGATTCGAAGACCAGCGCACAGATTGTACAGTACCTCTCGTGCATCTAAAATTGTTCTGCAACCTCTAATTTGGGATTTTTTTCTCTTTTCCAGATCTCTGCCGCAAAAGGAGCGCACAACCTTAGCGTTCTTGAAGGACCAACCATAAAACCAGGTTTCATTCTGTCAGGCAAGATGAGTTTATTCGGAATTGAGACCACAGGAGCAGTTTCGCTTTTACCCGAAGAGGTATTCAAGTCCGCATAACACTTAAGCTTTTCAGACATCTACGAGTTTGCTTGAAACTTGCTACCCTGTTCTTGCAGGCGCGTCTGCAATGTGGGGGCTTATAGTGGCTGAGTACCACGGTTTGTTCCGTTCGTTTAAGGGCTATTTTTGTGAAAACTTATTTGACTGAGCAAGGGGCCTACTGGATTATTTTGTTTTGAAGCGACATTTCATCAAAAAATAGCTTTATTTCTAAAATCATTTCTTTGTTTTCCATTCCTCCAGTTTGTAATTGATGCCAAAATTAAATCAGATGAAGATCTCGCCACTATGGACGACATCACACTATCATCTTCCTCGACTGCGGGTTCCAATCTTAATTCTAAGCTTTATCTGACAGCTCGAATGGATTCAGTTCCATCCGTAAAGGTAAATAAAAAAAGTGATGCATCTGTACGAGACTATGAGTGTAACATCTCGGCGGAACAGCAAGCGTTTCGCACTAAAAATAAAAGCCGGGAGACAACCTGAGGCTTCAATGAGATGTCGACTATGCATAATACCTACTTCTCTTACCAGCTGAAAAGGAAATGAGGAAATTGCCTAAAGAGATCAATTTAAAAAAATCGTGATGTCAATCCGCGGAAACACTCCCTGAGAAGCACCGCTGAACAAAAAACATAGCCTCGCTAAGCAGGTTTAAGCATTCCTCGTTTCCAGACGACCCTCAATTCTTAGAGCGCAATGCGCGGGTTTTGCGGGAATGTTGCGTCCAGTAAATTACTTAGCGACGCTTATTTTTTCCCCCTCCTTAGGCACACCTTGACGGCTTTCCTCGGCTGTTTGGTATATTTAAGGACGTACAGATGCTTGCTACCCGTGATTCTTTGCAAATTCATCTGGCCAGTGACGTCAACAAGTCCTACAAAATCGATGTCCACTTGATAACTAACTACAGCGCGAATCGTAACGACACCCAATTTAATGCCATGGTTGTCTTCGACAATGGTTTGTCCAAGGTAAGAGGATGTTTAAAGAGGAATAATAATTAGGTGTTACAACAACTTTAACATTTTGCAGCGTTATCTGAAAAATGTCCTCTACCGCTTTCTGTCATTTTTCTCTCAAGATTGTGAATTTTCTAGCTCTATGCTACTACTCGGATCAATGTCATTATCTGAGAAACTGCGAACCTACCAATCTCCTAACCCAACAATAGTCAACTGATGGTTTCATGTTAGGTCAGGAGACGGGTGGGTGCGCAGCTGGTCAGACACTGACATTCATCCAAATAATCTTCCAAATTCCGATGGTAACTTCTCACTGAGACATGCGCAGATCTACCACCCAACTTCCCTTCTTTTGCCTATATCGCATCAGGACTCTAGAATTCGCTTTAAAAGTATCGATATAGCTGATCGATAGTATCGATAGTATCGATAGCTACAAGGATCTCTGAATTTCATCTCTCCACCGCAGTGCAAATATATGAATTTTCATATATCTAAAATCATCATTCACTTGGATGTTTATTTGGACCCAATTCATTGACCAGCTCCCAGTTGGCTTGTTAGCTCAATTGGTAGAGCACTACACCGGTATCGCAGAGGTCATGGGTTCAAATCCCGTACGGGCCTGAATTTTTGTCAGATCCTATTTACAACTACTCGTTTCAGTAGTGTTCTTAGCTGCGAGGATCTCTTAATTTCATCTCTCCACCGCAGTGCAAATATATGAATTTTCATCTATCTAAAATCATCAAGTATCGATATCTTTAAAAAATTATGATTGATGTGGTTTATTTTCTCCTCAGTTGACACGTCTAGCCTCAGATTACGTGGTATCAATGCTTGAATCAGAGATGTCGCGACTAAAATCAGCCAAAAGTGAAGTACAACGCCTTCGAAGAGAATGTAACAAAACAATCAAACGAGAATGCTTCTGGTGTTTGAACCATGGAGTCTGTGCAAGTTCCTTCTCAGATGCACAAAATACCACGCAGAAGAAACGAGGCACGCCACGAATCGGTTCACCGCTTGACATTTGTCACCAGGTTGTAATGAAACGTTGCCTAGTCAACTCTGGGTACCACAATGTTTGCAGATTCGTTAGTGCAAACTTGAGCAAAACATGCGCAATTCACCGCAGTGCGGCAAGGTCTCAAAAAGACCTGGAGAAGGGACTGCGCTGGGTCAAGGAAGCCGACCAACTTATGTACAGCGAACTGTTACAGCTCCACTCTATTTCGTTCAAAACGAATGTCACATCAACCAATCTAGAGAAGATTTACTTGGAAACTACCTTAGAACTAACAATATTTGGACAAAAACAAAGACTCGAAGGTCGACGCATGGACTTCAACGAATTCATGAAATTTTCGTCGGAGATTGCCAAGTACGCAGTGGACTGGTACCAAAAGACGCAGCCGCAGTCGAAGCCAAAATTACGTCATCCAGATAACAGGCCAAGGTCTCCGACGTGGTAAGCGAAGATACCACACAAATCTTTTCCTCTTCTGTTATACTTTTAAAGCGAACAGCATTAAAGAAGGAAATTTAAGTTTGTAACAAGGGAAGATATAGCCAAGGGAACTAATGTTTCACAACGGAAGAGATTTTACACTTTTATTGTCAAATATTACGAAGATTTGTTACAGTTGTAAATCCAATTGTTAAGTTCAATTGTTTAAACAATGAGCGGAGGTAATGTCACTTTGAATTATGGAGAGCGGTAGGTTCGCTAGATCTCTTTTGAAAAGCCTCGTTTGAGAATTTCGTTATTCCTGATTAGTCGTGTGATAGCGTCACGCAATCATGTCACGCACGGAATGAGTTCCCAAATGCACAGCTGTAGAAGCAGCGATTTGGACACTGCTGTTGCAGGGACCGCGCAGAGGTCAAAACAAAAAATAATTTAACAAAAATAAGGGGACCAAAAATAGCCCCCGACTCAAAATCTTGCAGCGCGGTCCCTGTGTTGTAATTATTTCGCTATCTTTTAACACTTTGTTTATCCTCTGCTCTTAAGAGACACGTTTCGCAAAGACCTAAATATTTTTATAAAAAACATTAACTGTAGTTGAGACTTTTTCTGGCAACAAAATTTGTGCTTGTAATACAATCAAACGCTGAGCTATCAAGCCTGGACAATATCAGGGGAAACACCAACTTGTGCCGAGCGCGGGAAAACATCAGCTCCGTGCAAAGCATGGGAAAACGCCAGCTTGTATAAAGCAGGGGAAGACAAAAATCTTTGTGTAAAGCGCGGGAAGCTTGCATCAGTGCAACGCACAATTTGGTGAAGGCGTAAAGCCATACGAAAAAGCGCATTTGCTTCAAAGCCGTTGTTACGCTTTGCATTTGAGGCGATTTGTATGACTTTAGGAAGCGCCATAGTTTTAATACTCATGTACACTTCTATAACTATCAAAGGAAACAGCTATGTTTGAACGGTTTGCAGCCAGTGTTTTGATGATTACAAACGAGTCCGCTTTAAAGTAAAATCACATGTACACAGTATTTGATATTTAATTATAACCATGGAATTTCCGGAGGGAAGATTTTATGTACGTAGCAACTACGAAATGTGGAAGAACACGTTTTGTTGAAACAATAAAGTTAAATTGAAAATATAGTAGTAGCAACTTGACAAATGAATACATATCGCGCATCTAACCAAAACATTATAAATGTCAAGTGTTTTGATACTATTGTTCTTTCCGTTTAAGTTATGACACTTAACAGTCTTCTCGTTTGTTTGCTCTTAACGCGACATCTCCCAGATGTTTCCGCCTTCCCGTCACTTCTTTCGCTAAGTGATCAGACCCCCTCCATCGGAACTCAAAGTACCAAACGCGAATGACCTAATAAGGACTTACTTCAGTTTCGCGTCTGATTGATTGAGAGGCAGTCAAATAGCGAAATAACGCAAAACAAGGCGATCCCGAATTATTTTCGACGCTTGATTGAAAATTGGTCTTGATTCAGCTTCAATACAGCGTGATAGACATGAAAAACAAAAAAAACAAAAAACCGAAATATCTCCAAAATCAAAGGAATTATTATATTTTTCTGAATCTTTTCACTTAACTGTACCAATGTAAAGCCAAATTTTAAACAAATACTACTGCAACCCAATAAATACTGAATGAATATTAACAACACGACATGTAAACTTATGCAATTAATGCGGTTGTCCGGGAAGCAGGCATGGGAAGCGGGCGGGTAATCACGACGTCCATTTAAAACGTTCACTACTCTCACATGGAGCTTAAGAAAACTCAAAGTAAAAACAAACAGACTCTCTTGAGGACGGGGAAACGCAATTACCCGAGTCGGGATTTGTTGTATACTTAGTTCAACCAGTATTCAAGACACCAAAGTGGTATACGGGGGAGAGTGTTGTGTATCACGTGGTACAAATAATCCAATCATATGACGTAATATCTAAACGCCCTCTTGGATGCCAATCCGGCCATATGATTGGTTCATTTGCACCTGTGCCGCGAGTTTTCTACATCAACACAGGGCGTAACACAGCAAAATCTATTCATTCTGCGTTATTTCCGACAGAGTCAAATGAAAAAGTAATAACTGTGGCATCAACCATATAGCACGTTACAGGCTTAAAGGGCCTTAGACGAGCTATAATTGAAGAATGCTTGATAACAAATTGTCACTGCAATAGTCAAGTACAACTATAAGAAAATAAAACGTGTGACTAACCAACATTTCACAGCACCAAAACCAGTGGAAGGAATGGATGCCTGAGATACTTCAGAGACTTTCCAGTAAATACAGTGTGATTAGAAAACGCCTGCACAATCGAAGGAATGCTTTGAGGAATGGAAAATTTCGCACGAAGCTCACAAGCTTCTTTAGCGGCCATGTTAAACTTGGTATATCGAGTTCGCTCAGGGCAGGTTTCCAATCCAAGAGTTTGAAGAATCTTCACGTCACCACTCCATACATTCCAGGAAAATATGAATCCTACCTTCTGTAATACAGGGCTGGATAAGGGCAACAAGAAAGTGAGGTAAAATCAACAAAGTAACAATTGAACGCTATGTTGGTCTATCCAGTCTAAACAAAGGGTTATTTTTTTGTCACAGCATTTCCAAGCGTGTAGAGGGAGGCACGAGGAAGGTGCGAGGGCATAGATCCGATCATGTGGAAGACCGCCTCACCTCTCGCGCAACGCTCTCGCTCTCGCACCTGAGGTGAGCGCAAGGTAACTGCTACGGGGTGAGACACGTGCAGGATGAGGGCACCCCCTCTCTGGTGCGAGACGAGCACATGGTAACCGCTAGGGGGTAAGGCACGTGCAAGATGAGGGCACCCCCTCTCTGGTGCGAGACGAGCGCGAGGTAGCCGCAAGGGGCAAAACAGGTACAAGTGGAGGAGCGTGAAAAAAGAAAAAAGAAAAAATGAAGCGTCAATTTTTCTTTCGCGCTCCTTCTGTCGTGCGTGAGGAGGAGCGCGGGAAAAATGACGCTTAATTTTTCGCGCTACTCGTCTTGCACATGTCTTATCCCTCGTTCCCTCTTACAGCCGCCTTAAGCACCCCAAAAACGACGCCTCTCCAGTAGCCTAACCTGCATGTCCACGAGGCCAACGAAACAAAATTAAAGCTGATGTAGACCAACAAAGGTTGAACAATTACAAGCATCATGTCAGCTTACCTTGGACTTACAGACAGACCACAGGTCGCTGATTGTTGCTTAACGCGTGTGAAAACCAGAAGCCTGGCAAGTGCGATCACTTCTCCACTGTCCGGACACGCAGTGATCACCTGGACATCATAGTCCTTCAGGGACTTATAGCTTTGCCGTAGATCTTCATGAGCCTGGATTAATTCACTGATGCATTGCTCTAAGTCAAGCGTTGTTTGCTGAATAGCCATCCCTTGCTTATTACTTTCAAGAGCTTTCTTGAGGACTGAAAACATTTCTGCATTTGGGTTGCTTTGGTTTATTTTAGCCACTTGTTTTAAGGGGGCACTACCACAACGTTTTTCAACTGTAAGTGACAGGGAGCCATCATACATGTCAAACTCATTTGCCAGATCAGGAAGTTCATCATAGCTAGAATCATTGCTAGTTTCTTCATACAATTTGAAAACAGATGAGGTCAGATTATTGTTGTTTACAACTGGTGCAGCTGTAACGTTATTGTACTCATAAGATCTGTAGCAATGTGAGCATGCAAAGTCACATTGTGCTTTATCAGACTTATCTTCGGCGGAGACATGACTGATACTTGATGAATCACCAGAAATGTTAGCACATGTACTTGAACCCTCTGTCGCATCCAAGCTTTGAAATGAATTCACATTACATGTGTTTCCCAAACATTGAGTTGAGTCAAAAGATGAATTGCCAGCATAAGACTTATTACACTTTACTTGGTTACTTCCTTTACCAACACAATCCCCTTGAGCACAAAGTCCTTTGTAGCACAAGTCATGACAATTTCTCACACTCATGGTACACTGTGTAGGCGAAAAATCTTTGCCTTCATGGACTTTAATCTGCTCACTATGTATTTGATCCAGCTCATTAGCAAAGGCAGATACAATCTTGCTCCTTTCGACATCATTGTGCAAGGTACAATTTGAGTTCATTACATCAGCTTTGGCATCTGAACTTGAATTTGCACCAAGGTTTGTTCCAGAGCTTGCTGTGAAGTCAACATTTTCATTACAACTCACTTTCGTGTCTTTAGCAGACTGTATACCTACACGCAGTTCCCTTGAAGCCAAACATGACTTGCAATCTTCTCCACTATCACTGTTTGTGTCTGAATTATCCTGTACACTACCATTAGGTACTGGAGTGCACAACTTTGAAGCACAGTATTTTCCATGGGGAAATAAAATCTTGTGAAGCTCCTGTGTATTCTTTATTGTGCTCTTGGAAGTTAACAATTTTAATGCCATCAAGAAGTCTCCAGTGTTGAAGAGGACTGTATCTTTAATCTTCAGATTTATGGAAGGGTTAAATAAGGGGAAAGGATGTAAAAGATCATATTTAAAGTGAACCACAAAAGAATGTTTCAAACATAGCTCTGTTCTTTCACCAAGAGACAAGTTCTTGCAAATCGCACATGGGTTCCAGGTAGGTCCAGCACAAACTGTAACATAACACTGATGACTCTGATCTCCTCTTGAAGAACGTCTGCAGGATTTTAAAGCAAACAAGCAAACAAAAACATATGACTTCACTATTAATGATGTGTCAAAAACTAAAACTCATGTCATTAAAGACTTTGAGACTTCATTAATGACTCTGATTGCTTCTTGCAAAGTGTCTGTGTGATTTTATTTAAAAACAAAAAAAACAAAAAAAAAATGTGTGATCACACTATCAACTATGCCTTGACAAGACTGATATATAATAATGTTACTCAAAAACTTAAAGGGAAAGCTTAAAACAGAGTTGTTCACTCACACTTCACCATAAACTACAACATGTGACTCATCTGGGCTCTGAGTGACCATTAAATGTAAATCTTCATGTATTTCCTCCCCATGAAACAATGCCACTGAAAAAACCTTGAAGAATTGCATTAAAGAATAATAATATTTCAGAGATGTATCAGTGATAACTAGCGCACAATCAAACAAAGATTGTATGCCACATATGCATTGGGTAATAATTCTTCATATGGCCATACAATCTGCATAAAACTTTCCTTGACTTTTCAATCCGAGTGCGAGGAGTCTAACATATCCCTCTTCTACCTAGTGTTTTAGTAGGCTTGTTTTCCAACTCAAGCAAGAACAAAAAATGGAGAACATTTACCAAGCTCTAAAAGAGATTCATGCCATGAACATTCTTTATATCTATGCATTTAAAAAAAAACCTGAATTATGAGGTGGGGGGGGGGGGAGGGTCATGGATAGCCCAAGGATCCCCTATCTGTGCTCCCTTGACTTCCTGCAGATAGAGGCATTGAAGCTCTTGCACATGAACATACTGTTTGTACATACATAATAAAAATCATTGCCCTTACAAAATTCTTTCCCAGATTGCATAATTTGTTGGACTACAACCACATTATGCATTATGTAAATCTATTCACTTTTCAATTTAATAACGGCACAAAATTAATCAAAGAACAGCAAACTTATCTCTTACAAACCTGAACCACTGGTTTCCCTAGATTGAACTCCCACCAATGAAGAGAGTAAATATACCTCGGCATTGGATTGGTGTCATTGTTGTCAATTTGAAGACAATATGAAATCAAGTATCTGCCATTCTTGGTAAAACCAAGAATGACATGTCTGTTAGGAGAAAGGAAAAAATTTTCAGACACCACCTCTTTTGAGAACTTTGAAAAACAACTAAGCAACTATTTAGGATGTTTCTGCAGATAACAAGCAAATAATGATAGTTTCAAACACCATCACTTTTGGGGACTTTGAAAAATAATTGAAACTCACATGTTCAGATGAGGATGTTTCTTTGCATCATTCCAAATAAGCCTTTAGGCTATTGCTCCTTCTTTACATTAAAATACAATATATCAACACTTTTAGAGCTGTATCATCTTGTGCTGTGCAATGTATCAATCACACACAATGTACACTATGAGATGATTCATAATGGTAATAGGACCAAGTGGAGTCCAATTCAGTTTGTAATCATACGAGTGATTAACAAAATCGGACAACCGCAAAGCAGGAGTCTGATTTGTCAATCACTCATATGATTAGAGACAGAATTGGATGACACGAAGTTCTGTTACCAATTAATCATAACCATTACAATTTCTGGAAGAAAAAAAAACATTTAGGACAAACACCTCCAGTAGGGACAATGTCTAAAGCAAAATATTTTAAAAACATAACGAGATGGGAACAAAAATATTACTTGCATGATAAGATTTTAGATAGATTATTTTCAAAATCAAACATCAAAACTTATTGAAGGAAAATGTTACCCTTTTCTGATAACACCATTTACATCTAGTATGCTGTCCAACGGAATGCAAAACCGTTCAGGGCATTTCTTGAAGAAACGAGTTCGGTTTCCGCGTAAATGCGGCTGCAAACATCCTCTTGTCTAATAAGGGATACAAAATGATCATTATATAACTGAAAAGTTTTGTATTGGATGAACAAGTTTATACTTACTTCTCGTAGAGCAAGTTTTGCTACAATATTTCCATTACTCATTTTGTAAAACCCGCGTTTGATAATGAGCCCACGCTCGCTTGACCAAAATGTGCGTATAATTCAGAAAAATTGTGCGCGAGTGTCAGTTTCTGAAAGTAGCCGCTGTTTTCATCGATACTCAAAGACTTTTCGCAAAAAAATCGAATTTCTCTAATTTACATTAACTAAACTTTCGGTTTTGATAGCAATTTTTCATAATAATGCCTCCTCCCGAGTCCAAAGAAGATGATTTACACGAAAGAATTGGAAGCTTCGTTTCTTACCTCAAGCAAGGGTAAGTGTTTCGTTAGGTACCATGAACATATGAATGAGAAATTCAGACTTACATACATACATACATACATAACTTTATTTGATAACGCAGGTTAAAATTTGCGCAACTTTACAGCTGATGTGGACCTGCCTAAACTAATTAGTCTATAATTATATAAAATACAGATATGATAAAATTTATAAGTTGAATAAATCAAGTAAACCATAAAGTTTTAGTAATAGTGAAAATTTGGTTTCATGTTTTGTATAACATTACCTCCCTTTTCAAAATTAATATTCATAACAGTTTGCTTGGATTGTTTTCTTGACCTGACCTCCTTCTGAACATATAACCTCACTGAAAATTTGTTCAATTATGTATTTCATATATTACTTTATATTTCCTTATCGGTTTTTCTTTCAGTCAACTTCATGGATCATATGATGTGGCATTGCAAACACTACATCTTTTGAGGAGGATCGTTTCCCAGACTCGCTGGAGTACTGCAGGGTAAGAACAGTATGTAAAGAAGGTTTTCCAGAACTCTTCACGCTTGATTTGCTCCCAATTAACTTTGTGATGCAGCAGATAACAGCAAATTCCTCTTGTTTCTAATTTAAACCTTAGTAGTGCTGGCTTAAGGTTTCAAACCAAGTAGAAATCTGGTGTCATTTGAGATATTAATCCTTTCCACCTTAACATCAGTTTACATATTCTTCCTACTGTACTCCATACATTTGCTAGGGTGCTGACAAGGAGAATATGGTGATCATTTCCTTTATTCTCATGACCTTTATGTGTGATTCCAAGGTTATATTATAGGGAGAAATTAAATGCTCTCTTAGGAGTTAAAAGGTTTATTAAACATGTCTGATTTGATGCTTCTAAAGTTAATTTCAAAGTCTGATGTGACATTAATTGCTGAATGTTTTTGTGCACAGTGAGTTGATGCAGTATATGAAAACAGAGGGAAAGAAAATGGCAAGTGCTCAGCCAACAGGTCAGATTATATAAATTTCTGATTGTCTAGTAACATGTTGTCATAAATCACAACTGACTACAAAAGCAAATGAAGTTATTCATGATCTATTGCTGTATTTGTTTATTCTTATAGATTCTGTTGTTGGAAATATGGTACGGAGAGGTATGTTCATAGCTAACATTTTAACCTTTGAACCCTTAAGAGTGACTGGCATCTAATTTCTCTTCACCATATCACCCCTGAGTCAAACATTAAGGTCAGGAGAATAAAGGAACTGATCACCAAATAAGGAAGCTCTTGATTGTTAGACAAATTCTCCTCATCAGCACCTTAGTAACTGCACAGAGAGAAGTATGGAGAGTATAAATACTGATGTTAGGGTGTAAGGGGTTAATACACGTTTTACAAGTACAAGCGTTTTATGATGTGTTTGTTATGTGATTTTTTTATTACACTTCTGCACACACTTCCACATTTCTGCACACAGATGAAATTAACCCACACTTATTGGGAATTAATCAAGTTTGTAAAAGTTTTTAATGGTATTATTTATTAAAGCCTAAATAACATCTTAAATGAGTTCTTTTCCTTCCAGGCTTGAAGATCATAAGAGAAGAATATGCTGGGTATGAAATTTTTTGATTTACAGAAGCACATAGTATACTTTTCTCAGTCAAATTTTGTAACTTGTTTAAGATTGAGTACATATAGTTATACCATATGCTGAATTAAATGTGCACTGGTTCTTATGATCTGTCAGAGGACAGACTTCATTGACAGAGTTTTGCTTCTTTCTCATATAAAACAAATAGATTGCATGTCAGCACGAGTCTGTTCAGTAGTAAAATATTTTGTAGATCACACAAGATGTCTTAATGTGGTTGGAAAATTAGTGACAGACTTGGCAGCCAGTCCTCATGTGCTTCTTCTTCGTTCTTCAACATCATCTGTGATTTGTTCTGAGGAGATGCACAGCAACATGCAATCTATTTGTTGAATATACAGCTATCATAGCTGCTTGCATCTTGTTCATGCCATCAATTTTTACTGGCTGTTCATTTTATCTCATTATAGTTCTGTTAGTGGTAAAACAGAAGAAGGGGAAACAGAGGAATCCTTACATGTGAGTTATTGAGTAAACAATCATTTGTTTATATAACCATGATGGATAACAACATTTTCTGTAATGTGTGACTAATTATCTGGAAGTCATGTGGTCTGACAAAAGAATTTCCATTGTTGCTAACGGAGGAAATAGACATGTAATTGACAAGATGTTTTGAACATTGTTTTAGAAACTGTTAATGGCCGGTGGACCCTCCACAAGTGACTTCAACAAACCTGCTCATGGACTTAAGGTATGTTTACTTAAAGTCCTTGATAGACAAGAAACTGCTGGGGTCTGAGGGTTGTATGATACCTGGCTCACCACAGTTTTCACTTTTTGTCTGTTTGTTCTTGTGTTGATCATCCTTGGACCAAGGTGACAAGTGCATTTAAGTGTTTTTTTGACCAATGTGTCAGCTGATGTTCTGGTTGGGTTGGGTTGTTTTTTTTTCACTCTCTGTCTACATTTGGTACTATGAAACCTCTGGGAGGAATTCCCTCTTGTAAGTAACCTCTGGATCTTGCTATAAGCAGGTACTTTCCGTTTGGTGGCTGTGATCTCTTAGAGACACCTTGTAACCCTGTCACAGTTTTGGGGTGTTTTTCTCTGCTGGTTAGAGTTGAAAGGGATTATGACATTACATTAACACCCTGAAATCAGTATGCATATTATCCATACTGCTCTCTATACTTTTACTAGGGTGCTGACAAGGAGAATTTGTTAACCTTTTAACTCCCAGATCAATTTTGCAATTCTCTCTACTGTCAACCATACAATTCTTATAATGTAAGTTCAGATAATTTTGTATTGGATCAATTAAATTATCCCCAAATTGATATTTTTCGTTATTCTCATCTCTTATCTGGTTGATATTGTATTGTATTGTAAGGAGAAATTCTGTCTTGGTCACTCATGGGAATTAAAGGTTTAACAATTAAGAGCTTTTCTAGTTATAATTTCTTTCCTTCTGACATTGCTACAAGAAATTAGATTCTAGGCACTCTTAAGGGTTGAAAGGTTACTTGAAAATTAAAGCACTGATCTTTCACAAGTAATTACAAGAAAAATTGGAATGTGCAAGTCAACTTTCTGTCAGAAGTCACTTATTGGCCTCTTTTCATGGCCCTTTAAGTTCAAAAAGAACTATGTGTAAATTTGAAGTAATTCTGTTTTTTGCTTTGATTTTGCCTTTTTCTTAACAGGCAACTGTCATTGATGCTTTAAACGAACTCTTAACAGAGATTGAGGCCAGGTACACTGTTTTTAATGAATACTTGATTTCATCTTTACATCATGTGTAAATGATCAATTTCACATTTTTTACTGTCGCACCCAGAACGCATTTGAGAAAAAAATTCCTGTGAATGACAAAAGACGGATTAAAATGAACGCATTTGCGTGTAAACCAATTCACGATTTTTGTACAGCACGCGCGTGAGAATTACACGTACTTGACGCGCGTGTTGATGCTGCAGTACACGTGAGCGTTACTGTATTCAAACACATTGTCATTCTGCTACCATGTGGAAAGAGTCAATTTGCCACCAAAATTTGTTAATGACCATTGATTCCGTTACCTTTTTTCTTTGTTGTAGCACTGATAACATCGCCACTCAAGCTCTTGAACATATACATTCTAATGAAGTGATCATGACGATTGGGAAATCCAGAACAGTAGAACAATTTCTTAAGGTGAGCCATCGTTTGAATAAGTTTTCAGCTACAAATGGAGACGATACGCTTCGACAAACTCGGAGATATTTCATTGAGAGGCTTTACGGGACTGTTCTGGGCTGAGATGTTTTCGGATTTTAATAGAAACCCAGCTCAGGGTCGAAAACTAACGTAAAAGAGGAAAAACTGGTTAGTTCTCTTTCGGCCGACTCTCGGCTGATTATCGGCCAGTTGTCGATAAAAAATTGTTAGGACAATGAACAGTCGGATATGTGTCGGTAATGTGTCGCAAGGTTTCGGTAACAGAGTAACATTTCCTTTTATAGCGTTAAAATAATTTTCTTTTCATTGTTAAGAATGCAGCAAGGAGGCGTACATTCAGTGTGATTGTCGCAGAGGGAGCTCCTTTCTATAAGGTAAGTGATCTATTCAGTGCTTCTTCTAAATTATTTTTATTTCTGAATAAAGGGGGTAAGTTTCTAAAGAAACTGTGGTGCTGCATCGGTGGGAGAGTATAACAAGGTAATTTAGGATTATCAGCTGAGCTGACAATGTAAATTGGCCACCGTAAAAAGTTTAAATGCTGACGTTTCGAGCTCTGACGATGGGCTAACGCTCGAAACGTCAGCTTTTGAACTCCTTACGGTGGCCAATTTACGTTATCAACTCAGTTGATAGTACTAAACTACACCATTTTTATTTCTGTAAAGAACGTTCGCAAATATTCAGTTTACCGCACATGAAATGACTTACATATTTTATTGCTGATTAGAAGTATCTTTTTCTCTTTTTTTAAAAATTTAATTTATTTAAATGATATTGATTATTTTGAACAGGGTCAAGAGCTTGCTAAAAGTTTAGCTCAAGCTGGAATTGAAACAACTGTCATTACAGACTCGGCCGTTTTTGCCATTATGTCAAGAGTAAATAAGGTGATTTATCATTTTTGGAGTGAAAACCTGCCTTATGCACTTATATTTTTCGGGGGGAGAGGGGAAGGTGGCTGATAGTTGTAAGAGGAAATAAACGTGGCTAATTTTCGAAGAAAAATCACGAATGTTGTGAGATATTTCATTTAATTGTCAACCTTTCGTAAATTGAACACTCGCCCGGTGCCATGTTGTATCTTTTTGAAGGAGTAGGTCGTGATATTTTGAGTCGCTGAAAGTTGTCGTTATTTTGAAGGAAAACACAATGATGAAACCTCGTAAGTTAGACGAAAAACAAACAAACAAACAAAAAGGCAGTGAATTCCCCAAAAGGAACTTTAGGCTTCTTGTCTGCAATTTCTTTATTTCACTGATAGCAGCTCACTTGCAAACATCATTTTGTTACATCGATGTGAAGACCTTGACGTCCATCAGCATTGCCAGTTTTCAGAGTAAAAGTAATGTCGAGGAAGACGTTGTTCGTCTTGTCACGAGCGTGAAAAAAAAAGAAAAAAAATTCTGGGTCCCCATGAGGAATCGAACCCCAGACCACGGGATTTCGTGCTCCGATGCTCGAAGATGGAATCCGAGGATATGAGGCTCGATTCCTCGTGCGGACTCGGAAGTTTTTCTTTGTTCCACGCTCGTGAGAAGACGAAAAACATCTTTCCCAATTTCTTCACCGAGCTCAAAACTTACCATTTCTCTTATTCTATTAACAAAAATGATGTCATTTGTGTTTAGGTTATTATGGGCACTCATGCCATAATGGCGGATGGTGGGTAAGTGATCTCATCTGTTCTTTTTAGTTTTTGAGAAGTACTTAAGGCCCTGTTTGTCCCTTCCCCCAGCATCCTCCTTTCACTCCGCCTTTCCACCCTTTCTTCCCCCCCCCCCCCAGGTTATTATTGGCGCTTTTACTATAATGGCCGACGGTGGGGAAATGATTTGATCCGTTCTTTTAGATTTCCCACCTCCCCCCCCCTTCCCTTTTTCCCGCTTCCCCTCCTCCCTTCCCTTAAGACCCGGGATGGGCGAAAAGCGTAGCTTTTGAAATGTTATACGATCGCAATATCAGACCAATGCAACTCTTCAGCTCTTCTCCAAAATCCTTCACTGGAAATTCTCAGCTCGTTTTCCTCTCCAGGAGTACTGAGTAGCAATCTTACAGAACAGCACTTTATATTGGATTAATTATGTATCAAGGTTTTGAAGGAATTTTGAATCAAACTGTGAAGGAATTTACTTTGTGTGCGGAGAGGTTCATGTCTTCGCTCCAGGGTCTAGTGCGTTTCGTGAAAAACTGACAGCATGACCTGGGACGTACATCTCTTTGTAGGTTACGCTCTATCGTTGGTTCTCACGCCCTCGCACTTGCTGCTAAGCACCATTCAGTTCCGGTAAGAGTATGTGTAGTATGTACACAATTAGTGCAATTTTGTACTTGAACTTAGGTGATGTAATTGAAGCTACGGTAGATCTCGTCTCATTCTAAGTTGGCACCCCTTGCCATCAGGTCGAGTTGCTCTACGCCCAACAGGTCATTTTACAGGAGTGTACTTTGTTGTCAAACCTTTGATTTGGAGTAAGACTGAAGGTGACCTTGTTGTGATAGAGACCAGTATTTAGTTAGCAAAGTAATTAACATTTGAAAGGCAGCAAGGTTTGTATCATAACAAGGTCAACCTTAGCCTCACTCCTGGAAAAAGGCTCGGCAATCAAGCACGCAACTGTGAAATGGACTGCTCAGAAAAAATTCACCAGCCTTTGAACACCACGTAACTAGAAATATTATGAACTCGACAGTATTTCGTTCTCATCCGAATCATATTTGGTTCTTAGCCAAAGTATTCCCAGAAACAGACTTGTGTGATTAGTATCTATTCCTTCTTGAGTCATGTCGCCTCTATTTTGCTAGTAGTTGTGGACGTAGGCCATCGCCCCAACCCCTCCCCTCTTCTTCTCCTTGACCGTTGCCCACCCCCTTGGTGCGAATGTCTTCCTCTCCCCTGCCTTCAACTTCTGTATAAATCAAAGATGGCAACCATAATTTTCAACAATAGAATTGTAAGCACTCGCTTGTCAAATTTCCGCGTGGAATACTTACTTCAGAAATCGTTGCATTCGAATAAAACCGAACTGACTCAAATGTTTCATTTCAAACAGCTGATTGTGTGTGCTGCCATGTACAAACTGACGCCCCAGTACATTGTCGCGTATGATCAGGTAACTTTAGAATTCTCACCACTGCACTCCGCCAAACGTTGTTCCATATATGTATATCAACTTCAGCCCTGTACTAGTTAGTAAGCTCTACATAATGCCTAATCATATTCCGAAATACCCCGTTAAGTTAAAAGTACCATGCCGTTGTGATCTGGCTGTTTTCATAGCCATTTCAACTTAAGGCAAGCAACAGCTAGGCAGTAATTGGAAGGAGGATGGTTTTCAACCCGTAACCACCAAGTTACCAGTCCAACTTCCAGTTGGAATTTCTATCGTGGAATATAAGTTTACTGCCAATTTATGGTCCGCTCTCGCTACTTATTATGAAATAAGTACATTTTATAGGTTAAAAATCTGTATTATTTACCTTACACCATTGCCCATTTTGCAGGACAGCTGTAATAAATTCGTCGTTCCTCACGATGTGATGAAATTCTCCGAAGGTAGGAATTAACCTGGATGAAAATTGCCTCACTCCCTGTCTTGGTAGTGAGGCGTGAGTGGCCCAGTGGTCAGAGCGCTGGACTCTGGGTCGGACGGCCCGGGTTCGAGTCCTGGATGGGGCACTACGTTGTGGCCTTAAGCAAGTCGCTTCACTCACCTTGCTTCGTCTTCTCGGATAAGACGTTAAGCCGGAGGTCCCGTCTCCTGCAGGGTTTGGGGTAGGAGACGTTAATTTCCCACGCACGAGATTACTGTGTGATGGATGTCCTCCCCTGGGTTGGGTTGGGTGGGTTTGTAACTTGTAAGGCGCATCTGAATATATTCATATAGATATTTGCGCCGAATAAGTATTTAATGAATCTTGGTCACTCCCATGAGTACATACAATACACTACAACATCAGGCAGACAAGTGACGAGAATAAAGAAAAATTTCATTTACGGGATTTTTAGTTGATCCAATACCAAATTCTCCCAACTAACGTCAAAAGAATTGTATGTCAGACAGTAAGGAAAGTTCACTGGTGAGATCTTGAGAGTATAAGGTTTGAACCACCGAAATTTACAGAGACTTGATAGAGTGCGTGGAATGACCATTGAACTGTTTTTTTTTGTTTTTTTAGGAAATATATTATCTAAAATTGATGTTCATAATCCAGTGTTCGACTACATACCGTCAGATTTAGTGAACCTCTGCATCTCAAACATGTAAGTGTAAGTTTGGTCACGTAAGTTTGTTAAAATAGCCCACCCTGGATAGGATGCGGTTTTATCAGGAAGTTACTCCCCCAGCATTTCAGCGGGCTTCCGTGATAATTCACCAGTCCTCTCTCCTGGGTGGAGAGAGGACTGGTGAGAGAGACTAAATCTTCATCCCAGACTCCTGCGTAATAACCATTAGACCACCGCCTCTCACATCAGTTATTGTGGTTACATATTTAATCCTTCAGGCCCTAACATCAGTATGCATACTCTCCATACTGTTTTTTATACATTTCTTAAGGTGCTGACAAGGAGAATTTGTTTACCGATCAAAAGCTTCTTTTGTTGGTGATCATCTCCTTTATTCTCATGACCTTATTGTGTTATTTAGGGCTGATATAGGTAGGGAGAAATTAGATGCTTGTCACTTTAACGGTTTACAGGGTAATCATCACCATTATAATTTCTTCAAATGTGATTGGTGCATTAGTTGCTTTATTTTTCACTAATCGTTCTGTGCATCTGTAATCGGACAGTGTAATCGCACAGTTGGCCGTAAGCGGACACCTGTAACCAGACAGTTGAGGTAGCCAATCAAACTAAGTCCACTCAGTTAAATTCGTCAATCAAAGAATCCATCACAATAACTATAGCGACAACC
The DNA here is from genome assembly GCF_036669915.1 of Pocillopora verrucosa. Taxonomy (NCBI): domain Eukaryota; kingdom Metazoa; phylum Cnidaria; class Anthozoa; order Scleractinia; family Pocilloporidae; genus Pocillopora; species Pocillopora verrucosa. Next base: position 684,725 of record NC_089323.1, read on the forward strand.
ACTAATCTTAAAAGAAAAAAAGGAGAACTTTTTTACTTGAGACATTGTCTCTACCGGAGATATTTGACCTAAATGTATGTATTGTTTTCGGAAATTGTCAAGGTTATGGTAATTTATAAGAGGACTTTGTGTCGTTCAGTTCGGTTTGTAGTCATATTCGTGGTTGACAAATTAGACTCCCGCTGCGCGGTCGTCCAATTTTGTCAATCATTCGTCAATCACACACAGAATTGGACTCCACTTGGTCCTATTACCATTATTAAGAGAGTTTTTTCCTTTTTTCAGCGGTGGCTACTCACCATCCTATGTATACCGCCTCGTAAGCGAGTTATATCACGCGGACGACTACTATTTATGACGCGGTGAACTAAGATGCGCCGTGGGAGACTGGGAGACAAGACAGCCTTTTGGTTTGCGCGATAGACTCAAGCAGGCTCTCTTCGTCACAATAGGCTGATATCTCAAGAGTTATTTCTTACGAAACCACAAAATTTTGTAACAGCTCCCAAACCACAGTGTGTGTGTAATGGAAAGCCGTTTCCATTGCAATTTATCGTGGAGATTATATGTGTAATGCGAGGAAAGCAGAGTTACCTTTTTTGTTCACAGGATTCAGACAGATTCTGGAGTTTTTGTGAAAACTTTGGTAGTCAGTGAACGAAAAGTTCTTCAGAACTGGAAAAAGGATGGAAAATAGGTTGTAAATGTGAAAAAAAGAAAGAAGTCACTTTGTTTTTTAGTTTTCAAACATTCTATAACAAGCGCTCCGTCGTTGATTTTTGCTCGTAAGTTATATTTTTTGCAAGAATTTATCGTAGTCAAAATGTAGTGCACACATGAAAAAAAAAAACTATTTTGGCCCCAACACATTTGTGGTTGCTTTGTTCACAATACCCTATAATTTCATTTTGAAATAAGGAAATAATTGCTTAGAGAAAGTCAGTCGCTGGTCTAATGACGGCCGAGGCAAGGAGAGAGGGCTTGGAAATGAGGTTTCCTGCTTTTGACGTCACTCATTAGACGATGTAACCACCTAATTAGTGGGATCCAGCCTTCGCTTATCACAGAACGAAAAAGTCGTCCTCTTTCGGTTTTATGTGCTGCAGCAAAATAAGTCAATTATTCGTGCGTGATATTTTCATCTTTCTTGATGTATGATGCTGCGCGAAAGGTAAGGCCATAAGCTGTTTAGAAATTTCATTTGATTACAGCTTATTTTACAACTTATCAGCCTTCGAAATCGAAGTTTTAAGAAAATAGATTTTTTCAGCGGAAACAGATTTATATTTGAAATAGTTTTTCTAATGTCGACGATCGCAAAAAATTCACCTGAATAAATAATTTAGTCAAATATTTATCTATATGGGATAATCCGTTTCGTGTTATCTCAGCCAGCTTCTATTGCTGGAAATCTATTTCAGTCGGTTTGTATTTAGGTAGTGGCGTAATGTAGCGACGAAAATGACGGCTGTGGAGTGTTTATTTATAATCAGTTTTAGCGCCTACCGAATGCGGAAGATATAAATCTCTGAAATAGGTTAGTTATGTTGTGATATCATTACCTAAAATGCATGATTTATGTTTGTCTTTCATGTTATTGCTACTCAGCAAACGTTAATTGGTCATGATTTTGATATTTCCTGGAGGCATGAACTTAAATACTGCTTTAAGTTCCATGAATTACTTTACAGGTGTAAAATATTGTAATGAGGAAAAATCTCTTCCATTATTGTCATAGATTTTATTTGCAAAAAGAAGTTTCAATTTGATTGCATTGATTCGTGAGAGAATGGAAATTTGCGACTCTTAATCGGTCAAGTTTAAAACTCGATTTAACAGATTGGTAATTTCCATTTGATTAATTTGCAGTTTGTCCATTTTAAAGGAAACGCAAAATTCTGTTTTATAGCAAATAGTTTTTCTAGGCTAAACCACAGAGACATCATGAAATCATGACGCTCTGAAGTTAAAGATTTGCCAGAGGTAAATTATTGGTTATTTGTGATCCACACAGACGAAAATGCAAATGAATTAAAAGAGTCTGTTGTTTTATGAATTCATTTGTTTTTTCAGGTAATCCTTTCAAGGTTTTTTATGCAATTTTCAACACATAAAACTTGTTTATGTGAGAAGAAATAAATATTTTTTAGTTCTAAATTTGTCAGATTGGGTGGAAAGATCAAGCAAGAAAGGTGATGTAACACAATGCATGCGGACGCCTGAACAAATGAAATAACAACAAGAATAACCAACTAACTTACAAACAAATAGTGGAATAGAATTTCTTATCGCGCGTAGCTGAGGCGAACTATCTGAAAAATTTAGTAATAGCACTTAAGTATTTAATAACTACAGATTTTATTATGGTAGTATATCTTTCTGCAATAATTGCCTTTTGAATTGTGAACATCACACGGGACGTCATTTGTCAAAAATTTTGAAGAGCACCTCAGATTTTCAAAAAATTGTTGTTTAACTTTCTTTCCTGAAGGAAACCGTGAGCTGGAGCGACACTTATTCCCAATATCGAAGGGAAAATTTGAACGAAGTAATTTCCAATCTAAAGTTAAGGTCGTGTTTCACGTTTCCAACTCATCAAGAGGTGTGACAGTGTAGTTTGATCTTCCAGGTGAGTGTAGTCCTGAGAAAGAATGTTTTCGGTATGGGTGACTAATCTTTCGACAGCCTTAGCGGAAGTCATCATCAAACTCAGACTACAGGACTACACTCACCCGGACGATCAAACTATAGTGTTACATGTAACAACCGGGTTCAAACCATTTACTGTATCATCAGGAGGTATTTGTATTTCACAGGTCCATCGCACACATCTCAATAATTTTAAGGCCATGTCCTTAGGCTTGGCAATCTATTGGTAAAACGGTAATATTATATCATAAGTAGTAGTTGTATACCATCAGTAAGCTGCAAAATTGTGTATCGTACGTTTGACACAAGGTACAATGACCAAGACACAAGCTCAATGAAAGCAAGACAATGAAACCCAAACACACTAGCAACAACAAAAAAAGAAAACATTTTGCATATTTCCCTTCCTCCGACTTTCACCGATGCGAATGACGAACATAAATAAAAACGATGAGACCTCTTGGAAACCATCAAGAACAGTAATGGTAATTACAATAATGGTGATGATAATAATGATGATAATTACGTAGTAATAGTAACGTCCGTGTGTATTAAATGTTACTCTTCGATGTTCATTCCACAGGGCAACAGAGTGAACCTTTCTCTGCAAATATCTCTTCTTTGTCTGCAAAAAGGAGTTCAATAACACCCCGTCTGGTGGTTTTATTAAGGAGCGTGTTTAATGATGAACAAATCTATCCATCAATCACTGCTCGCTGCACTTGAAACCAGAAGCAACGAAAGAGAAGACAGTTCAATCGTCTCTTGGTACTGGATGGTTAGCCTCGCCATTGTTGTCCCAGCTTTTCTCATGAATTCCTCACTATGTGTCCTTCATGCTTGTTGCAAAAGAGTGCGTCGTCTTAGCAACATCTTTTTGATCACTCACTGCGTTGCAAACACCTTCCAAACGCTGGCAACAATGATATTGTTTTCTTGGGGAGAACATACAGACGTTTTTCTTTGCATTATCAATATATCGTTTAGTTGTTCAGTGCTATGCATTCCTGTGATCTCGACGTTAACTTTATTTAAATCACAGTGGGCTCACCGATATGTTATTTGCGCAACAGGCAGGTTATCCTACGTCATCTTAATAACAGTGTTATGCACAGGAGTGGGCGTGGCAATACCTCCATTTCTCGGATGGGGGTCGCCCTTGTTGTTCTACAAATCTCCAACAACTGTTTCACCATCATATTCGATCTTTGCAGGATTCGTCTTGACTGTGATACCTGTAGTCATCATTTGCGGTACAAATTACAAGATATTTTCTCGTGTTCGAAGCTATGAGCAACGTGCAAGAAGAGATACAGAGCCTAACTGCTCTCGCGCGGGTAAGGCGCAGGTTGAACCGAGAAGACGAGACGGCGAAGCGAAACTGGTAATAATTATGCAAGTCTTTGTTTTTGCTGTTTGCCTTGTCCCTGTCACAGTGGAGAGTCTGTCAGCATCGTTTCTTTCTCTTGCTACGTCCAAAGTCATTAAATATTCGTTAAACTGCTTTGCGCAGGCGTACTGTGCATTATCTCCGGTCTTATATGGCTATACAAACAAGGACATCAGACGATCATTTAAGTGTAGCTGCTATCAGAAGAAATTTGTGCTCCAAAATCCACGAAAAAAATCTCGGCAACGGCAATTAGGTGGAGGTTCTTACCGCGGCGTCGGACTTTACGCGGATCCATTTGTGCTGATTCAGCAGGTTCAAAATTCATGCGATGAGCTGTCTGTTGACAATTATCTCAATGGAGGAGGCCGGGAGAGAGTTGTACATTTTGCAGGACTATCCACAAATATTTCAATAAGTGTTGAAATCGATAACCTATCACGACCACAAAAAGCTGCTGAGCCGAAAAAGCGGCCGATAACGACCGAAGTTTCTCCAATTCGGAGACATTCCACGCTTCGAAAACAAGAGGACGCACCGAAAGTAAAGAAAAGGGTTCACGAAAGCGTTACAGTTTCCTTCGATTCGAAACCCGAATGCACCGAAAAACAACGGAAAAAGTACCTCGCTACTCCTTCAGTGAAACGCATGCGCCTGATTAAGAAGTCGCTGTCGAACATTTCCGATAGCGATCTGCAGTCCGGTATAGTAAGTTTTACCGGTTCAGAGTTTGAATCACTGCAGCACATGGCGCCACATTTTACGAACTACAGCGATCCTATGCGGTCAGCGGGATTCAGGCAAGTTTTGACGAGGAGAGGAAAGTTAAAGCGAACGTGCTCGCTTCATAGACGCGATAAACGCGAGCCAAAGATACGAGGGTTTATGGAGAGACGATGCAGCCTTGAAGGGGACAGAGCTATAAGGATTGCAAGCCAAAAGCCTGGCTAATGTTTGGACAGCGAAAGAGAGAGAGAGAGAGTATATCGAACTCCAATATCTCTTGCCCCCTCCCTCCCTGGCGAGTTTTTGAGCCCTCTGTCATCTAAACTTTGTGGCCTGTTTTTGTTTGGAGAACAAGACTGACTTTCGGAGTTTACTTAATTACAGCCACATGTTGATTTGATAAATTTATTATACATCTATTGATGGAGCTTAGATTTCAGCCGTCCTTTCGGAGAATTAATTTTACAGCCAGTGGATTTCTTTGTCTTTCATTTTAGTTTCCAGGAAGAAAGACATCCACGTGTGACCATGATTTAAAGCAGTCAGTGTCATGTTGAACCTCCAACCCCATGTTGAAAATTCGGCTTTCGTCCTTGAATGTTATGACGGCAAATCTAATGTTCGGGCGGTAGTGGAATTCTTTCCCCACACCTCACTGAGAGGCTAGGATTGTAGGAGAGACCGAGTTGTTATCAGGAGCGCCGAGTGAGTCGCTCCGGTAAAACACGAACCGATTGAATTAAATGCAATGTTATCTATGTTAACTAATTTGATGGAATCGAAAGTCATCGGACTTCGATTTTCAATTGGACGAAGGCGCTCTTAAGAAACCAACTATGAATCTGACTTCATCTGTGGTTATAACAAGCTTCGACAGCTTCATTCCAGGGATGATCATTCTTATACTCTTAGGCTAACTGAAAACGCAAGGGAATGTGGCCAGTGTGGCTGTTTTCTTACTTTGTAGTTACTGAAAAAAATTTTCGCAAAGGTCACTGTCCCTTTCAGACGAACACGAAGTCTATGCCCCTTCCACATGCTTAGAAATTGTAAAAATGAGGTCGGTTTTTTCTGTTTTGCACCTCGGCAAAAAATGCTGAAGCTGGAAACTGGTCAACAGTTCATCTAATAATGGCAACTCAGGATGCTCAAGTAAGTGCCACAAAATTTTCATATTCACGGGATAAATTTGCACTCAAAACACTGAGGTAATTACCGAAAGAACGTTTTGGTAATTTTGTAACTTATGGCTAAAATGCAAATACATTTTGTCCAAAACTAAAGTTTTCTAGTTTTACGATAATTGGTGTGTCCTGGTCCACAGGCGTTCAAGTTTCTTAAACGATCGAATGACCGGCAGTTGGATATTTTTCTGAAAATTTATAAATTGAGAGAACCTACACAATCCAAACTATTATATATAAGTCGAGGAACTACCTAGCGATCCCAAAATGATTTATAAATTTCATATCTAACGTTTAGTCATGTCTAACGCAGGGCCATGAATGTTGCCCTTGGAAATAGCGTTATGCATGTCGACTACCGGTCACGATAATCAAATAACTACCTGACCGGTGGTCGTAAATGTTTCGAAAAACTAACGAAATCAAGACAACCAATACAATCTGAACTATTATATGTCGATAAGGAGCTGTTAAGCGATCTCGATGAGATTTAGCGCTCGGTTTACGCTGACTCAGAGTATTTAGGGCCTGTTTACATGGAAGTGGGGAGACCCACCTCACTGCATAGGTGAGGTAGCTTGCCTGTCCATATAATCTCTTATTTTATCTTGATCGCGTTTACATGATAGGTGAGGTGATCCACTTAGGCGGGTTACCCGGTTTGCTGGGTAGGGTAACCCTGTCAACCGGGGTGACAATTTGCCATGTAAACGTTTTAAGGTGGGGTTAACCGCCTAGCCGGGGTGGTGTTCATGTTACTAAAAGATCAAATAAGCAAGACAATAGCAAACACGAGTGTGTTTAAACTTCGTACATTTCCTCTCATGCAGAGCTAAAACGTTAAAACACAAATTTTTACGTCCTCTTGGCGATGAAACCTCGACAGCGATTTAGTCACGTTTTAACTTTGAACTCAACACTGCATTCACATGTTATGCCGAAATGAAGACGTTGTACCGTCAGAAATGGCTAACGCATCGAGCTATTCGCGAAAATTGTAGAGGAAATGATAAATTACGTTTTGTCGGCAATATTTTTCTTAATTACAAGCGCGATAATAACAGCGAGAAACTTCACCTCGGCATCCAGGGGTTGTAAGATTGTAGGCAAAAGCGGGCTTCTTTTTGACCACGGCTAGGCGGGTTATCTCACTCACCTGGGGTCCCTTACATTCTTAGAAATTGCGTAACGGTTTTCAAATGATTAAATGACCGGCAGTCGAAAATGTTTTCCTAAAAATTTAAGAAACCGAGACAGCCTATATAATTCAAAACAATTATATGTCGATGAGAAACTGCTAAGCGATGCCGAGGAGGTTTTCTTACTTTCATGAACAACTCTCGGTTTACGCTCAAGTGTCAACATCTATGATTTCATTCACAAACCAACTTCAACTTGTATTACAGAGGGAAGGATATATTGTATAGGAATCGGCCAACTGTTGTGAACAGTGTACATGGTCAACACCAAAAGGGATAGTGTCACCGTCTTTCATCACAAAGAGAGCCACAGAAGATGAACCAATTCATGTTTCCTTTATATTTTGCCTTTCGTGACTTATTCCAAAGATGTAAATTTTCCGTGACTCAAGGTGAAATTCCCTGACTTTTCCCAGGCCTTGAAGTAATTAATTTTGGCCTGAGTTTTCCATATCTGCGTCATCTATACCTAAAATTATCATGCTGGAGACAAACCACTATTTCTTTCTGAAATGGCTTCTTGATGACCATAAAAACTATGAAGGACAGGCGCCATCCGCTTTCAGTATCTTTCTCAGGTAAATTCATACCTAAAATCCTCGTTGTCGAGATGTTCAGAGCACACTTTTGTATCAGATGTTACTCTCAAGTCTTTATTTTGATCTTCTTTTATTGTTAAAGTTCATATCTGTTTTAATGGAAACTTAAAAATCGAGACGAGACAAAATTATATTACGGGTCTCTTTACTCATGCAGATTAAAACACAATTCGTGCATCTAGAAGTTGAAGAAATATAGCATGGATACTTAACTTCTGAAGCTTAGGGATGAAAAGACAAATCCGAATTTGTGGAAATATTGAGGCAGTTACAGACGCAATGATAATGATTCAGAGCTGATCTCCACGCTTCGTCGTAACGATGGCCGTGACTGTTGTTTACAATTTCAGACCACGTGACCATTCTGTGACGTATGAGGCTAAAAAGGTCCATCGGTGTTTACATCATGGAATTTCCGTAAAAGATCCCTTTTCTGCTATGACCCCTAATTTCTATTAAAAGAAGCTCAAGGAGAAACGTTTGGTCACGTTTCAGGAACAATGACTTCTCCAGCTTCAGCGATTCAAGAACTTGACTGTTTCAGCGCCTATGTTCGTCTTCCGCATTCTTCAGGTCGTGGATTTGAGATCTACTCAAACCTACATGCTTTATTAGATCCTCCTGAACCTCAAGATGGGTAAGCTCAAGCCTCAAGATCCTACATGAAGATTGACAACAAATATTAAAGGTCATCCACAATAAAATCAATCGGTCAGACTTCCTTCTCCTGACAATACTTCTCTATTAATAGAAAAAAATAGAATATCGCAGTTCCTTCCATGCTGAAAGGTCCAAGCTCTTGCACTACTTGGTGACGATTTCGCCAGACTTCAATTCGTCTACGGCAGTTTACGTGTCGATTTGCAGGAAGTCAAATCGCGATTTAAGTCGTCTCGTGATACCGGAAATCTTTTACTTGTCGATTCACAGGAAGTCAAATTGCGGTTCAAGTCGTCTCGTGATACCAGAAATCTTTTACTTCTCGATTTACTGGAAGTCAAATCGCGGTTCAAGAGACGGTCTCCTGATACCGGAAATCTAGATTATAATTCATAATAATTCTGCTTGAAAATGTTGTTGGCTCTATTCGATTAAAAAAAAGTGAGGAACAAGGGAGTAGATTCACCGGAGGGCTTGTACGAGCAGCTAGTAGAAAAGAATCATTAACAACTCTGGTATCTTCATTGCGCTGCAAACTTTCCATTTGTGTAGTAAATGGATGATACATAAAAAAAGACATGATATAGCATGCGCCCTGCGCCGATAGTGCCACGGCTTGCACATCTAAAGAAAATTAATTTAAGGTAAAGTTACTTTAATGATTCAACCATTGACCCATATGGGTATGAGGAAGCAAAATACGAAAAGTGAAACCACCACACGTTTAGATATCTGACTTTAAGGAAGCAATGACCTTTGCTGAGTTTCAGTGACCTAAAGCGTTGTTTATCAAAATGTGGATCGAGGAAATAGCAATACCGGCAACATTCCGTCGCGTTTCCGACTGTGGTTAAGGTATAAAAACGATCGTCTCGTAGAAGGAATAGTAGGAAAAGTGGATTCAGTCGCACTGGTGTTTACGAAAGAATTTGAAGAAGAACATTTTAAACACGAGGTGAGTTGAACTGATAGTCAATGTACCATCCTGTTTGAAACCTTTTATATTGTCACTTCTTTCGTCAGTATAAAGTTGTAGAATATTTGAACGTATTCGAGTAGTCTTTACTTATTTCTTGGTGACACTTTATGGTTTGACAGGATGTCTTCATGTCGGTCTGCCCTTCTGGTCCTGTGCTTCCTTGTCTATTCATCTCAAGCCTCACCTGTTTACAAAAAGGTAACTTGTTCAATCATAAAACTTTACAGAAATGTTTTTAAAGTGGCAACCCTTCGAAGCAAATATCTCAATTATTTCTGCCCATGACAAAACACTGGATCGATTAATTTACCTCTGAGGCTTTTTGCTGAATTGTACTGTATTCAGTTCTAAATTATGTTGTCTTGATTTTCATCATGATCAGCTCGTGGATGTCGAGGAATATCGTCTCCATATTCATGAATCTGGAGAAGATTTCAACGAGACGCTTAGAATTGACGAGAAGGAACAAACGGAACTGTTTAAGGTTCCAGCCCACAGAAATATTGAAAAGTCTGATATAATGTTTGACTTTAAAATGGTAAGTAATTAGACTTCCTTAAGCAACAGTGTCCTGAGTCTCGGAGCGTTGTCTCTTACTTTCCTTGAGATTGAATGAATTTCATTTCACAACACTGCAAACTTGCTTCCAATCGGTTGGGAACATTATTGTTGTCATGTGATGAGAACAACTTGGGAGAATTTAGCCGGTTGACTGGGGCTGGGGATGAAGTCGCAAGTCACGAAGAAAGAGGACGGAAAGAAACAACTTTTGCTAGCGTGTGACTCAGACTCATTTCCACATACTTGTCTAAGCAATTTGGATGATGTTATGCGTATTATTTGAAAGTGTTGACTCTTAGTCGCCATATACTATTTTATTAACCATCAAAACCCTTGTTTCTCTCCCCACAGAATGCAACAATGATTCATTTTCCACTCAAGGGCTTGTGCTTTCTTCTTCCACTGACACGCAGTCAGCCTACACCAAGAAATCTTGCCACGAACTTGCATCAGGTTAGTCAAAATGATCGAAAAGACAAACAAACAAACACTAAATTATGAAAAAGAGGAAAAACTCCTACTTAAGTTTTGCTTTACGCGGTACGCCGTAAGTTGCACTTTTTTTCGTTGATCAGGGTATGTTTTGGCTTGTTCTAGGTTTCCAGCGAAGAAGTCACGACACATAAAGAAACCGTTAGAATTGGTAAAGAAATTACCGACCGTTCGATCCTAAGTGACAGCACAGCAAGACTTTGCTCCAAATCCCGGATCTTCCGTGTAACAGAAATACCGAGCGAAGTTGACGTCACAAAAATGAATCCACCTGCTATACGTGAGTAAACTTTATAAATATGCGATACCATGGGCATGAAAATCTTTCAAAACTTTATCAAGGCTTAATTATTAAACTCGAAGTACATGTCTTAGGGTCACCTTTGAGTAGCTTATGAGTGAAAGAGCTAATATAATTTATCACTGAGACTCTTTTTCCCGACTTGAAAGTTCCTTTGTGTTCGTTAGAATCAAGAGCATATAAACAGTTTGTATTCTCTATCTGGAATATAAAATTTCTCGAATATCATAGCTGACAGAATTTTCCTTGAAATTAGTATGGCTATCAGAGGTTGGAAATTAAATGATGTCATATGTACCGAGGTAAAACTGAACGTTGCTGAATCTGCGTCACAGCATTTATTGAAACTCGCAAGGAACTTAAACAGTTATCCCTCGGCGGAATGTGTTCTTTCTTGAGGGTATAACGTTTGAAGATTTATGCAGCAAAAGCCCACCTTTAAACGGAAGAAGTAGGAATAATTTAGATCATTTTTTTTATGCATGCCATTCGCTCTGACGAAGGACAAACGCTCGAAACGTCAGTTTTTTAAAGTTCCTAACGGTGGCCAATTTACTTTATCAGTTGATAACACTAGATTATCCTTTTTTATGGATCCCACATCAGAGATTTTCATATTAAGCAACAAGGGCTGACCCAGAGAAAGAGAACAGGAGAACATCATTGACTGCTCAATAAACCTTCTTTACTTTTATTTACAACCAGGACGAGCTCGCAGACAGAGTTATGTCTATGAACTGTGCGACGATGGATTGGACCTCCAGCAAGCGGCCGCTACTTGTCCTTTTCAATTCATACCAAAGTGCAAAGTAGAATACTTGTCGTGTGCTTGGCTTGTAAATTGTCAAGGACTGATGGGTATGGCATTTAGAAAGCGTGTTTCAGCTGATAATTATATAGCAACCAACCGAGCTAACGTTAGGACTAATATTCACATTGGAGGCAGTAGAAAAGTCACATGCCTACCCACTCACCTACAGTACTCAATTGTTTGTTGTGGTTACTATTGTGACACTTGACTTAGATTTATAAAGCTGACAGGTCCATGTTTTCCTTATTATAAAACAACTGCTCGAAAATAAATCACTGTAAATTTCATTTGTAAATAAAGTTTTTGTTTCCAAGATCTTGTTAATGATTCTTATAAATACAAAAAATTTTAGTTTACAGTGGTGAAAAGAAATGTGGTATTTAATATGGTACCTAAGTCGATTAACTCATGCTTCCCATTAGCTTTTTCAAGTTAACAGACGCTAATCCTTTTTTTTTGGGGGGGGGGGGGGAGCCGGGGGGGGGGGGGTTATGAGGTCGATACTGAAGTAAATATGATAGTATGAGTACTCTGGTAAGCGGACGGCTCTTTTTATGGTCCAAAACATTTGGGGGAAGTTATGAAGTCGATACTTAGGTAAATATAACAGATATACTTAGGTATGACACCCTCGTAAGAAGACAGCTCTTTTCATGGTCCAAACCTTTTTCAATACCCTTTTTTCTTTCTCCCCAGTCAAACTCTGTATTTGCACATTCCCCGGCGCAAACAGACACTTTCGTAAGCGGACGCAGACACTTTTAAAAGGAAAAATTGGATTTTTCTTTTGTTTATGTTCTCTACCAAGTGGACACCCTAAGCATAATAAGTGACTCTGGGCAATGCAATTTTTCTTGAATTTTCAAATCAAAGAGAATATAATCTTTGACAGAGCAACAAAACGGAGAGGACCGGTTTTTGTTAATCCCCGTTTGCCCGCAGGAAAGCAAGCTATCCGTTCGTTTGACATGAACAAAAGTCCGATATAATATTTGTAGTGGTCCTGTTCGTCATGGTCTACTTTCCTTCTTTTCCCGTTTGGGGAGACCCACCCTTTATTTCTTTGGTGTCTGTTTACGGGAATAATTATCGTGGGCGGACAGCACTACTTACAGAAACTCTTTGTGGAGAGAGTGATGCTAACAATAAAAATCGGTCCTTGGGCCAATGTATGACCGATGAATGATGAACGATGAATCCCGGTGCCACTTCCTGTTTGTCTTGGAGTATCATGGTAGTTCAACATTCGCACTCGATACACATTTGAGTTCTCTTCTTTTGTTTCTGGTAATAACTTCTAGCGCATTATGTTTACCTTTCTTGCCGTGATATTACAGGAGATAACAGAAGACGATAAACATATCACAATCATTTCAGGATTTCGCGCGATTAAATAAAAAATTCTTTTTGAAATATCTTAGCAGGTGTGATCGGCGCATCATGAAACTCTGAAGAAAAATTTCTTCTTTGAAGAGAGATTGTAACCAAATGTATCGCCTCTTTTTCCCTCTTGGTTCTAAGTTCTCACCATCATACTTGGTACCACTTAGACTCAATGTTGAAAAGTCTTCCTTACATGTACATCCCTGTCAGGGATGCGCTTTCAAGATGCAAATATTTTGTTTTTCGAGGGATGGGTCCGCAAAGCTTAAGGTAGCTAAAACCAAACTCTGGAGGGAACTGCAGGACTATCAGCCAATATGAATTTGAAGTTTGTGTCCCTGCCTGATTTCAGAGATTTTGGTGTGGTCTATAAACCGTATTATTATATGGCAAGGTAGCCCTGGGCCTTACTGTGATTGGTTCTTAATCGGTCGGGATTTTGTCATCCAAAACGGTCATAAACCGTGTAAATCAAAATTTGTAGCTAAAAAATTGCGAAAAGGAAACCGTAAATATCATTCTCATTCTCTGTAAGAAATTAAAAAAAACTAGGAAACAAGTCATGCAAATTTTATCATGATCTGGAAACCTCTGAAAGAAGCGAAAGCGAAAGCCAAGAGGCTATTTACGATTTAATCAACGAACAGAAAGGCTTTGAGACAAGCAAGAAGATGCTTAATGATATGAACACTCTTGTCCACTACATAGATGCAAATGAAATGAAAAGCCAAAGAATTAAAGCCCTAACTGCATCCGACCTTGACCACCTTTGTCGATTTTTTTTTTCATGAAAATACGCAGGAAAAATGGAGAAGAGTACGGCAAACCAGCAACAGTATTTTCGGTTTTCAGCGATGCTTAAACGAGAGGAAAAATTCATTCATCCTAGCTAAGAACAACGAGTTTGAAAAATCGAGAGTTGTACTAGCTGCGAATCGGAGTACAAGTATAAGGCGCTTAGGCGATTGTCGAAATCGAAGAAGATCCTCTTTTTGAAGCAGTAGAATTCGGCAATTCCAATCCAGTTAAGTCTAGTTGCACTAAATCTCGGTTTCTGAGCTAAAGAAGAAAACTCTCAGTTATGATTTATTAACGCTGAAATAATTTCTTTTCAAACTCATGGAAGCTTTGTCTTTTCGAGTTTCTCACGTCATCAAAAACATGTCACGGTGGAAACCCTTTAAATTCAAGAGACCGGAAGTGCTTTTTATATGTAAAATAAACAAGTTTGGTACGAGTGCCATTTGATAAATTACCTACTATCCTTGCTTGCTCAAGCCCTACTGGGGAATGTTGGCTCTCGGTTGCTTTTAGTACTTCAACGACCTCGGGCCATATTTCCCAGTACGGCCCCTGCGCTTAGTTAGTACGAAGTTAATATTGATCTCGAACTGCCGTTTTTCTGAGATAAGGTTTCATATGATTTAAAAGCCCATGAGTGTAAATTGAAAATATCAGTCAATCATGCATATTATCAAAGATTTGATAGTGGGAAGATGTTTAAAATAGCAGTACTTTCAAGACATAGCTAAAGATATATTATTAACCTCAACTGTGCAAATTTCTTAACATGCAAAGAGTATAAGAACGATTCTTATCAAAATTTAAAAACCTTTGAAAGCACTGTCTAACACATACCGAGGCATTGAGCTTTTACTCTACATTCAAATTTTGATTTCAGTTTTAGATTAGATAACTCAAGATTATCTTTACAACATAATCTTTGAATCAGCTCCTTTATGTAAATAACGTACCGAAATCATTCTCTTGCAAATAGACGTTTAACGCCTTAGCACTATACCAATGTTACCCAAATTGCGGTACCCTTTGAACGGTGATACTTAACTTTTGTTATCAGTTGATCCAATCCATACAATAGTGGTTTCAGGCTTCTTCAACATTCCATTTTTCCACGAGAATTGTCTCCTCAATCGCTTGATGTACATTGTGAACGTGGAATAATATGATCCGACAAAATGATCTGCATAAGCGCAAATTAGCTGCTCGCACAAGCCCAGTATGTCTTGAACAATAGCAGGACCTTCATTTTCAAAGCGTAGCTCATTGAGAAAATCCTCAGGAAAAAATAAATTATATCCTTCGTCACTGAAGGGCTTAAACCAATCCTTGTTTTGTTCGTCGGTTGCTATATAAAGAGTTTTAGTTAGGTTGAGAGCATTACGCGCCTTTAAACGATTTAGCCAGAATTCTTGCTTCACGCCAGAGCTAGAAGGATGATCTGTCCTTCGAACGTGAATTGCGCTGAAAGGGCGACCTATCATTTGCAAGACTGTCTTGACCCGTTTGCGAATATCGGGCGCAAAATGAATAAATCTTATTATCCAATCATGAATGCTTAAAACAGCATGCTTATCGAAAAATAACAATTCCCTGTTGTACAAAGATCCTTCGGAAAAATATAGCATTTCTTCCTGTTTTTCCGACAGTTCGTCCCTTATTCCCCACACAGGTCGAAAACTTGAATTGCCAAACTGTTTCAATTCTTCCCTGCAGATTCGACGATAAAGGGGTAGGTCACCAGGATTTGGCAAATTCGAGTTTATGTGCTGTTGGAGAAGAGTCCAGTTTTCATTATCCGTCTTTTTGGGAATCGCATCAACCCAAATCCCTACCAGACCGTTGTGACAAACTTGTCTCCAGGTTAAGTGATGGTAGTCTTTTACGAACTGTTGATGACTAGAAATGACTTCCTTGACTGGAAGTAGTTTAGACAACTCTTTCAGGTCAATGACTTTAGACAGTGGTAGCAACTTGTTTGCGGGTAGCATGTTGTATACTTCATAACCAGCAGATATCTTTCGACTTCTCTTCAAGCGAAGTATTTCCTGGTGTGGAGCTAATGGATGAACTATAAGAGTTCTGTTTAACAGCTTGGCTAAAATAACCGCATTTTCGAAAGCGACGCGCTGGTTATTCCATCCCCCACCAGGAGGTTGATAAGACAAATATTTCACTCCTTGGTTGTTTTCACATACGAATCGCCCGTTGATATACACGCGTTGTTTAGATAAACACATTATTTCGTAGTCTAAAGATCTTCTCCACTGACTTGAAGAATTGAGTCGAAATTTCATCATAATGATAGTCACGAAAATGAGACAAACAAAAGTACAAGACATGAACTTAACTCTCATAATCATTCCCATCACAGTATAGTGATCTTTAAGGATGAAAATTTTCAGTTTACGCATCACGTATCGAAGTATGGCAATAAACCAAGCGAGGTAACACCTGTTTGCTGTCCTGAACGAACGAAGCAGAACATTTTGGTTTGTAAACAACGGTAAATAGGCTGGCCTGGTTTGTTTCCTCTCCATTTGAAATGCTTTGTGGTTTTCAAGAGAAACAAGCAAAGAAGAGTCATCGAACAATGACCTCATTTCACAGACGGTTGCCTTTTGGCCACCTAATTCTGGTGGCGAATTTGTTCTTCGTGAATCAGTTAGACCAATAATAACAGGTAATATTCTCACGAGTAACTTTCCAGCAATTCGTGAGAAAAACCAGGCTCGGTGACCAACCAGTCCTTCCAGAAAAAATGCAATCAAAGTGCATCTGCTTCGACGGCGCTGGGAAATGCCCCCCCCCCCCCCCCCACATGCTTTTTGGTACTGTTTGAGTTTTACCGAGCAATGATCTATGAGGAAACATTTTTGAGGTGTTGCAAATTTTATTTAGACTATGGATGATGAAAAATGAGTTTATCCTCTGATGTAAACTTCCAACAAACAAAGGCTGTAAATAAAGAAAAAATGAGCCAGTTTTGAGGGAAGTACTTCATAACGTTTACGGAATGCGAAAATTTCAAACTTCTCGCCCTAGATTGTAATATCAGGTTGACATAACGCATATCAACCCAAGATCGAGCAAAGCGTCAAAATGAGAGGAGCCTAGTGTCAAAACTCGGACACTGGAGTTTAAAGGGGATAAGTTTCTAAAGAAACTGTGGTGCTCCGTCGGTGGGAGAGTATAACAAGATAATTTTGCAATTGGTTTTATCAACTGAGTTGATAATGTTAATTGGCCACTGTAAGGAGTTTCAAAGCTAATGTTTCGAACGTTAGCCCTAAGCTCTAGTGTTTAAAATCAGACACTTATGTTTCAAAGTCGGACACAAGTGTCCAAAACTGGACCTGGTATCTTAAGTCAGACACTTATTGTAACCAACGCACCAGCAATAAATTTAAGAGGAGTTTAATTTCCTGACGACTCGACCGAACTCTTCTATTTATGTGCCATTGACAGTGTTTTCTGACGATTTTGGAATACGGCTTCATTAGAACGTACTTGCGATTACCTTTTAACTCGAGCTTACACTTTTTCTATTTGCATGATCCGCGCGAAAGTCAAACGTATATGGATAGCCGCGCGGACTGGGGCTAGGAGGTAGATTGGTTTCTACATTTATGTTTAAAATCGGACACTGGTGTTTGGAATCGGACAAATATCTTCAAAATCGGACACTAGTGTCCATAGTCTAAAATAAGACACTAATGTAAAAAATTGGAATGATGTCCAAAATCGGGTACTACTCGCCAAAATCCTACACTAGCGTTGAAAATGGTACAACAGTTGAACATTGATGCCTAAAATCGAACACTAGGTCGAAAAGCGGACACTAGTACACGAGTGTCTAAAACTGGACATAAGTTTCCAAAATTGGACAGTCGTGTCCAAAATCGGACACTTCTTTTTAAAATCAGACGCTTGTGTCTAAAATCGGACATTAACGTCCAAAATCGGACATAAATTTCTGGGATTGGACGGTAGTGTCTAAAATCGGAAACTAGTGCCTTAAGTCGGACAGTAGTGTCATAAATCGGACATCGGTGTCCAAAAACCAACGCCTGTGTCCAATATCTGACTCTGGTATCAAAAATTGCATGCTACTGTCTAAAATCGGACACTAATGTCTGAACTCGGACACTAATTATTAAAATCCATTTGGTGTCTAAAATTTGACACTTGTTTCTGAAATCGAACGCTAATGTTTCTGAAATTGGACACTAATGTCTAACATCAGAATTTAGTGTCTGAAATCGAAGGTGTCTAAAATTGGACACTTGCGTATACAATCAGACCTTAGTGTCTAAACTTGAACACTAATGTCACGATTACGCAATATTGGAAGGAGACGGCAAAAGTTGAAGTTCTCACCACTTAATTGAATAATTAAGACTTCCCATGAGGCAACTCTCAGGAGGTTTTGATTGAGTCTGTAGATGAGACGCTTGTGTGTCACCTTTAAATTGAAACCTGCTAAGCACTACCTTCCTTAGATACTGTTTGGTATGCTGTAAAGGCAGTTTGCATTATCAGTTCTACCACGAGGAAATTGTGTCGTGTTACCATGCAAGTTAAGCTTCCGAGCTTTACTTTCATTTGGTACAGTCAAATGATTTGGCTATCGCAAAACTTGATATTAATTTTTTGCGTTCAAGTGATCGTTAAAACCAGCGGTAGTCAGCTTTTCTACGACCCAGGGCGAGCGGGTTAATCTCCTAATTACATCATTCAGTGTAAACATGTGAGGTGGTGTTCTCATGATCTCATAGCCCGGGAACATGAGAACGGCGCAAAGAGATGGTCTTTTGCGCCTCGCTAAATCTCTGTTTTGCACTTTTTGTTTTATTTTTTACAATTATTATCACTTTAGGATGCTGCTCCTGCTGGTTTGACTACTACTCTATGACAGTCGTGGAAAGAAGCAAAGAACACGATAATTGGTGAGCAACGCGAATTCTATCACAAACATAACTTTGAACCATGGTCTTCTTTGGATGCTTGTATTCATAATGGTACATTACGTTAACCGCGCTTTATGTCTTTACAGTCAGATACGAATTGAAGACGACAACGTGAAATCAATTTCCAAGTGAACATAACGATTAAGTAGCGAGGAAAACAAGGAAATTTGAAGCAGGTAATGACAGAAATATGTTTGCGCTGCTCAACAATGTCGAACCTCGGAAATCGTAATTTGTTGATAATGGCGATTCCCAAGTAATCATACAAAAGGGTTGGAATGATTCCAAGGTCAGTGAGGTTTCAGTGGTATCCATATTGTTGAGTAACGTACCTATATTTTAGAAATTATGGACACAGTCAAGATGTTACGATCCTCGTACTATTCATGGGTGAATAAGCACGATTGTTGACAGAGACTTTACCTGTAATCGATTGAACCAATGAAATCAAAATAAGCAAAAGTCCTTGTCTTGCAACCTGCTATTTTTAGTCTTGGAGACATATTTTTCCTGTTGTTAGTTTGCTGCGTCTTTTAAATTTTTTGTTTCAGGTAGCTATTAGCAATCCTTGCGAAAAAGGTGACGTTTGTCGATTATTTTATTATTGGATGTGAAAAAACTTGCAGAAGTTTCTTCAAATTGCCTCGAAAGTCTTTTTACGCTTGTTTCCAAAAATTCTTCGCATTTGATGAAAATATAACCGCATTTACTAATAAAGACAACAACAATAGAACAGCTTTATGCTCGTATATCAGACAAAGGATGGGCACAAACATCAAAAGGAAGCCATGTGCCAAAACAATTCCCTGAAAGACTCTATTGTCCGTGAGCAGAGCCCAATTC
The DNA here is from genome assembly GCF_036669915.1 of Pocillopora verrucosa. NCBI lineage: Eukaryota > Metazoa > Cnidaria > Anthozoa > Scleractinia > Pocilloporidae > Pocillopora > Pocillopora verrucosa. The sequence continues at coordinate 704,270 of NC_089323.1, forward strand.
ACAGATGAACTGTTTTTCTAGTTCTCCCTCGGATTCTAGGGAATCGGAGTGACGCAAAAATAACTTGACTGTGATACCTTAGAAAAAGACTTATATGGGGAGCGTTCCATTAGCTTCATCCTTAGTGGATCTGAGCGCATCCCATAAGGACTATTTACAGATCTGAAGCCGTTTGGCATACCTTGCTGGCGCTGCGGTAAACGAAGTTGCAAATTAGCGTGACGTGCGTTTGAGGATTACCCTGGGGCAGTAAGGAAGGGGGAGGGGGTGGGGGGAGGGTTAATTAAGATAGCATTCGTATGCCAAAGGGGTCAATGCAAATAATGCAATGTTTTGAATCCAAGAGTCACGGGTTTTTTATATTCCAGAACATTACGACTGAAATGATAATAACTGCTTGAACTTTCGTTAATGTACATGTAGATTATTTAGCTTGTTCGTTTTGAGGTTATTCAGGCTTAGAGCCTTTGCAAGAAACCATACAAAATAATAATAAAAACTCAGATTAAATTATACACTTAAATTTAGGGTTTAACGGGCTTCTAGAAAATTTTCAACATGACATTTGATTGCCAACTTTCCAGTGTTTTTTAATTGTCCTAAGACAGAAACAGGTCAGGTTTGCCTTATCTCTAGACAAGGTCGATTGAGCAAAGTCATCAATGTTTATGGTTAATGATCGATTTGATAGAAGTTACTGTTAAGTGGAGAGTGTTCTTTCTTTCTTACTTCATCGAAGATGAAAAAATACCCTCAACTAATTAAAAGAAAAGCCCTTTTACGAGCTAGGTAATCAGGCAAAGTTTGTTTGTTAATTAAACCATATTATGGTCTACTTAAGGAACAAATTTTGCCTCAGTTATTATCTGAGAAAATTTCTTCATGGATACTCAGCTAAGATGTCAGTAAAATTATGAAAAAGTTACAATAAAAGATTTCAGTTCACTTTTAGAATTGAACGATACACGTTCTTGAAATTCAGTTCGGACGGACCACAGTGATCATATGGGGAAATGTTTTAGCTTGCATGGTTACCGAGACCTCAGACGAAGACGCTGTCATCTCGGTAATAGGAATGACCCACCTTTGGTGAAGCATTTGCAAAAAAAGAGAGCGGATTGGCGAGATCTCTGAAAGTAGGATTGCTGTGTTTACAAAGTTTATGCAAAGAGATCCTTAAAGGAAAATTGATATTTGTAGAATATTTAATTTATTTCATCATTTCTGAGATTGGAAACATTGTGACCACCTATCGAGACACACTGACACCACCTGTTAAGGCTTCGCTCGTATCCATGTACCTTAAAACAGTGGAACAATCGCTCAAATGGAAATAACAAAACACCATTTAAGTTTCCAAGCTTTAAACGATCGAAATCACCACTGAAAATGATGGCAAAAAAAGGTGTGTTATCTACAGTGATTTGTGTAGCTTTTGTGGTTGTTTGCACAATCATTTACATGTGGTTTTATGAAACAATCAGTCAGGCTGGTCTTAATTAATTTTAGCCCCCGACTCGCTTATTCAGGTGTCTAGTCTTGAATTATCACAATATTATTCCTTTATCTTCTACTGCACTTTATCTCGACTTAATTTTTCATTTTTGATTAAAGTCAGTTTCTTATTATTTGCTTACCTAAACACGTAAAGAAAAAACTGCAACATTTCTATTGTCGGTAAAATGTACTTATAATAACAACGTATTGTTCACTTTAATTTGCTAAGCGACGGATTCAAGCTTTGTGTGCTCATACTTTGTTTATCCATAAGATTGATGTTTAAGTTTTGTTAATAGTTACTTTCGTTGATTTTTTTTCTTATCCTTTTTTTCTGGGTTTATGAGGGGCCATGACTTACGAGCAATGAAATGGTGTATCTATGCTCTGTGCCATGCATTGTCATCAATTAAATTTAAAAACGATATGTCATGTGGTTTTCTTTTCCATTTGTAATTTTTTTCGACTTCATGCATCTATTTTTAAAGTAATCTTGATGCAAATTATTTTTTTCGAGGTAAAATCAAACGTAATTATCTAAAAGAGAACTATCTCGAAGACAATAGTTTCTTACGTTAAGGCACGGTAACAATATACAAATAAATATTAAATGATGTTTTAAAATCACGCAAGATTTGAACAGAAACAGCTTCACAGAGGGTTCTACAGACTAAAAAACTTTTGCAAATCTCTATTGTAGATTGCATTCACTGCTCTAGCGCGAGAACTGGAGTAACACACAGGACGAAGCAGTGCAAGAGAAGGACATCATCTGATAATCTGATTCTCCTTTGTTCCCTCTATGCCCTGTGCTTGATAAAACCTGTGGCGCATGCGCATCACTGGATACCGAAGAGAAACGAAATGAACCACTATGTTCACGTTGGACCAGCACATATTGTAAAACGACAAGCATTTTCGCAGAAAATGCGCTTCGAAGTTGTATATGACGATAGTATTGGGGATTTGGACGAGGAAAAGTACGGTTTAATTACAGGAAAACTCATTCCAGAGGCAGTAGATTATTTTCATGAAGCTTTCAGCGTAAAGCCAACTAAGCAAGCTATAAAGTTACAACGGACGTGTCAAAATAATGCTTACTTTCTGAAAAACCTAAAAGGAGACTCTGCAGGCGATATTCAGTTTTGTAAGCTAAATTGTGTTAACACGCAGTGCGGGCCTGTGAACGTGCCTGGCGACCACCTAGATCAATGTCGCGTGTGTGATAAGGATGGTGTCAAGTGTTTCAATGTCCCGGGTGAGGAGTGGGAGTCAGGAATGGGTGTAGAGTCACGTGATTTTATACTGTACGTGTCTTGCATCCAAACGGACCACTGCAATGCGGCAAATGCAGTAGCGTACGCATCCTATTGTCAACAGGAGCATGCACTCGACAGACCTGTTGCTGGGTTTGCTAATATCTGCCCTAAACGCTTAGATACGGATCCCAGACACTACCCGAACTTGCTGTCTACTGTAAAGCATGAAATATTCCACGCTCTGGGATTCAGTGCGGGACTTTTCGCGTTTTACAGAAATGAGCACGGTGTGCCATACACGCCGAGAGAAAAACACGGTCTACCTCCGTACAACGAGAAATACGGTTTGTATCAATGGAGCCCCAAAATAGTTCAAAGAATAGAACGAAAGCAATGGGCGACGCGGCACGGAGACGTGTCACATCAGGTTCACATGATTGTGACGCCACGAGTAAAGCGGGAAGTACGAAGGCATTTTAACTGCCCGAGTTTGGAAGGAGCCGAGATCGAAAACCAGGGCGGTATAGGAACAGAATACACTCACTGGGAAAAGCGTTTATTTGAGAATGAAGCCATGACAGGTACTTACACGCAAAATCCTGTTTTCTCAAGGATAACCTTTGCTCTTATGGAAGATACAGGCTGGTATAAACCAAACTACAGCCTAGCGGATGAACTCGATTGGGGAAAGGGACTCGGTTGTCTTTTTACCAAAGCGAGCTGTAAAACATGGATGGAGAAACACCTACGAGAAAAGCTACCTGCGGTGCCTTTCTGCTACGCCATCAAGAAAACTCCTCTGCACATGCGGTGTACCCACAGTAAGCTGTCGGTAGCTTTGTGTAACCTTCGTAAGTACGGCCGGGCCATACCAGAAGAGTATCAATATTTTAATCATCTACCAATCAGCGAAACAAGCCCAGGCTCAGGAGAGCTCGGCAGTGCGCGTGGCGTGGTTATTCGAGACACCGCGTGGTACGGTGGCGCTGTTCCATTAGCAGACTACTGCCCGTTCTATCAGAAATTCACTTTAACCGAAACGGATGGCGCAAAACGTGAAACAACGTGCACAGTGCCAGAGAACGCACCCGCCCGCCTTGATAACTACGCTTTGGAACATTACGGTCCAAGCGCGAAGTGCGTCGAACAAGGTCGCGCATGGTTGGCCAAGAAGGGATTTTTAACAAGAACAATGGTGGATTGGGGAAGCGGATGTTACAGGTTCCATTGCGACGGAGGATTGCAGGTGGAGGTTGGAGGGGAGTTTTACACTTGTCATCGCAAGGGACAACATCTTGAAATTCTGGGCTCCCTGAACGACTGGAAGATTAATGGCTCACTGATTTGTCCCTCTTGCGAAGAATTCTGCGGCGTCCATAAAGGCTGTCCACAGGAAATGAAAAGTTCTTCCGAAGGGATTGCGTTTGTTGAAGGAGAGAGACCAAACCGTAGAAACAATGCTCACAGTTTTAGGATATCGACCTCAGAACTAATTTATTTCATAATTTCAAGAGTCTTTTTAATTTTTACTGTGATGGGGTGTTTTGTTCCCTCTTTTCATTTCTTAGATATTTTTGTCTGAAAAAAGTTTGTTAACTCGGAGATAGGAAAGTAAAATCTGTTCAACGAACCAAGTTTTATCAAAGCACTTGTTATTTTCATTATTAGCCACTTTGTGATGCTCCAATGGTCTATACCACACGTTTATGACCCACACATTTTATCCTTTGAATAAGCTAGATCCATCTCAAGGGATTTTTAGATTCAACTTAACCAGTCTCCCTGGAATAATGTCACGTGCACATAGCGTGTTGCCCAAATGTTTTGGTGTAGAACGACGGGATGCCACTTGGGACATCCACATGACCAAATTCGCCGCACCTGATTGGATATCTTAGATCACTGAAAACGGGATTGATCCTAGGAGTTATTTCAAGGACCATCCTCAACATGGATCGTGCATGAGAATCGTGAAAAATTCAATCTGTCAGCCTGGAAAACAATAGTTTCATAAAACGTTTATTACTGCAAAGAAAATCAGATCACATTCGATGTAAATAGAGCCTGAAGATCACGCTAAAGTAACCAGTAGTTGACATGCTTTCCCTTCCCTCCGTCAAGCTTACGCGCTCGTCTTTAGCCCCCCCCCCCCTTCCCTCCCCTGCCCTACTCAAAATTTGGCTGGGTAGGATGAGAGGAATGCAAATTTTTCATAGTCGAATTTAAAAATGGTCTGTATCCTTTTAGGATTACATAGTAACGAGAGTTTTCTTGATTCTTATTTTCAAATAAACAAACGGGATAAGATCTCACAGAATATAGATCATCCATTAAATGAAAGCGTGGCAGTTCTACCAACCTAAACAAACAAATCTTTATTAGAAAATCTCATTCTAAATAAGTCTTAACTTTGAACACTCACTCATTAGTGGAACGCAAATTTGGTGTCTGAGCGTATTATGCATAAATTTACAAATTGTACAAGAAATGTAATTTGCTTTATGAGTTCTCAAATTCAGCTGCCCGTAGCTTGTCGTGTTGCGAGGCGGTAAGATGCGATGTCTTCTCTTGACAGTGTGCCCCGCCCACCTGACAGCTGCGTGATCAACAAGGAGACCATCCTTCTTTTCGGCCTCATGAATGCGACCTCGTCGAATGAGGTACGGCTCCGTCGAGCCTGAGTATAGTCTAGCATATTTACAAATTACTAATCCAAGGAGTTCTGTCACATCGTACCGTACAAATGAGCTAATCCCTGAAGGATATAGATCCTTAGATAAGTATATCTCATAGCCCTGAGTTCGTAACGGTTCAAAATGTGACAGGTTGTTTACATGAGTAATTACATACAAGACATTTGTTATGCTACGAAATTTCCTCTTTTCCATTTGTTTTAATCTGTAATGAAGAATATTGCTGATATTTCTTTCTTCGTTTCTTGATATCAGCATTGCATTGTACGGCTGTTTTATGTTTGCCATGATTCTTTGAAACTTTTCCTGAACATATCGTGTAAAACGAATGTAGTTATCGGTCCATTCTTGTGCCAGCGCTGTCCGTCTCCTGGACAGAAATCGTATGTCAGAGGTTGCTATGGATCCTGCACGAAAATATAACACATCCTCCTTAACACTGCTTAACTCGGAGATGATCCCTCTTATAACAGGTTTGGGATGGTAAGAACCACTTTTCACCTCAAGTCCATAATCACAAGCAGGGTCTACTGCAGAAACAGGGAATGACAAAGGAGAAAAGTTTTGCGCTTCGAGTACTTTCCAAGCGTTTTTATTAGTTGCAGATGGCACAAAATCGACCCAAAAACCCACTGAGTCGCGATGACAGACATCGAACCGTGTCAAGTTTTCAAAATTGTTTACAAACTGTCGATGAGGTACACTTCGAACCCTGATCAGCTTGGATAGGTGATTCAGATCTACTATGGAGGAAATTGGGACGGTGAATTTTCTGTCCAAAATGTCAAAGACCTTTGAGTCAGGCTGAAAAGTTCGTTGGACGACTCGCGAAAGTCGCTTTATTTCTAGTTCACTGGCCAAAGGCTGAGCGAGAAGAGTTCTGTTTAGCATTTTGGATATTATGACGGCATTCTCAAAAGCTTGAAGCTGTTTACTCCAACTGCCAACTGGTGGCTCATACGACAGGTATTTTTCTTTCTCGTGGAATGGAATAAAAAAAAATCCATCGTCCGAGAAATCGCTTGACAGTACGACATCTGCAACAGGTTCTTCGTATCGCAATGTTCTTCTGTGACGGCGAAATATCTTTGCGGGTCTGTAGATCAAAGTTAGTGACACCATAACCAAAACCATGACAACGAAAAAGTCAAAGATTCTTTTCAACGAAGTCAGTGAACAGTTGCGAAGAACGTTTGGAAAACATACTCTGTCAACAATGTCTTTTGTCCCGGGCATGTCGGTGAACAAACTTTTGCAGCATTCATTGTTTCGTTTTGCGAACAATTTCTTCAGAGCTACTAGGCTCTTGAATTGAAGTAGTAAAATTCTCTAGATTTCGTCATCACTGGTTCAGAAGAGTCAGTGGTATTGGGGTAAAAAGGGGCTCAAATTAATTGGTTTTTGACAAAGTGGCGTGAAGTCATGGTGTGTTTGTTCTAACTGTGCATCTCATTGGCTCAATCTAACAAGCACTGCTCGGGCAGCAGGTAATTGATTACTCAGGCGCCAAATTACCCGTAAGCACATTGATAAGTTATTTCAGTCGTCAAAACCTTCTATCAGCCTCTTTTATGAGAAGGGAATTGATTTATAAATAGACGGTAATACGTTGGCGGGTGACGGAATGATGTTAGTTTATTGCCATGAAGTTTATTCTGGGAAAAGAGCCTCACCTAGCAGCCGAAGCTCTAGGAACTAGTGTTGTTTGAGACAATTGTCGAAATGCAAGGGCCTTCCTAACGGTTTGCGAGTCATTCATGATTAGTTTTTCACAACTTTTAACCTTCACAACCTCGGCGTAACGGCTAGTTCTCTATATTCCAACAAACGACAAGCATATATGAGTAAGGCAAGGAAATAGTTTTGTAAAATCAAAACCGAAGGACGTATTTACTCAACCGCAAACACACATCCGGACCAGAATAACGTTCCAACACGTGTCATGTTGGACGCAGTTAGTACCCCTACTGTTTCTTTACAATCGTTAGAATTTTCGGATAACCTCTATGAAGTTTAACTTCCAAGGATTGGAAGATTAAGATGGCTACAGCTGACGCAGCTTAGTACCAAAGCAATCTTTGTCATGATATTGTCCGCGCGAAGTTTTGCGCGGTTAAATGGTAAAAATTCTGGTCAATCTACGGCTAACGGTTAATATATTTCCATTGTGATCATAAAAAAATACGGTTAATTTTTTTGCGACCAAAACAATTAAAATCTGTTAGTTTTCACGCATAACAACTAAAATTTTTGGCCGTTTTACGGCTGACGGTGAATCTCATCGGGACCCATTTGTCGCCTGCGTATTTCATCGTAGTAGATTCTTATAAAAATTCTTGCATTATCGCGACGATTCGATATAAATGATCAAATTTAAAGGCTGAAGACAAACTAGAGACTAATTTAAGTTTTGAATCTGATACTGGGAGGGGTGCCTAAACTAAGTTACTCTACTTTTTTTCCAGATCTATCACAAAGCGAGGCGAAGGAAATCCAGTGCAATCTTAGAATTCCTCATCAAAAACGAGCAAGTAAACGATATGCTTGCCTCATAGTTTATTCATTATTTCCCATTTTATAATATTAACAAAAATATTATTTGATTAAAGAAAAAATCATAATGAAACTAGATCAAATTTGTTTTTGCTGCCTCTAGGATTCTTCGATCATCGTTAACGACCTGCAAGAAGAGTTTTAAAGTTAATCGCATTATTAGAATAGAATTTATTCTCTTGGGGTCATTCTTTTCCAAGTTTTTCTTTCTTTCTTTGAGCTTGAAGTAAATTTACCAAATAGTATTGTGATTTATTATACCTTATTCCTTTAGGTAAACTGTTATTTCTTTTTTCCTCCTAATTCCTGCACACATCAGAGCAACGTTTCATTTTAGCTAAGGGTTTTGAGGCGCTGCATTTTTCATCCGGGACAATCTGTCCATTTGCTACGTAGATGCAATCAACACGAGGCTGGGAAACCATGCCTGGGAGAGAATACTTTCATATAAGTATTATTTTCAATATTCAGTTCATATCAGCATAACCCCCAAAGTGGCACATGTAAACACCGACAGTGATACCAAGAGTGAGGCAGAACTATGCGAGAAGGGGAGTAAGTTTATAAAAAAATTGTGGTGCTGCGTCGGTGGGGGTATTATGAACTGAGTTGATAGTGTAACTTGGCCGCCGTAACGAGTAACTAAAGAGTTTCTGACGTGTCAGGCGTCAGCCCTTTTTTAGAGCGAACACGACGAAGGGCGAACGCTCAAAACGTGAGCTTTTGAAACTCTTTACATGGGTCAATTTTAAATATCAATTCTGTTGATAAATACAGAACTATGCAAGCAAAGACAGACAAAGAGGATGGCCATTAAATACCCTCAGTTAAAATCCACTTATTTCAAATTATAATTGTATTGTCGGAGAGGGGTCTGATATCTGATGAGCTGAGTACAAAGAGAAGATAACGACAGCAAGACACTTGATGATATTAGTAAATGTGTGAATAAATATTGGTGGCGGTGATAATGACGATGACGAGAATAATAATGATGATGATCATACCAAAATCACTTACTGGTGAAGGCGTAAACGTAGTTATTATTTGACTTTCCCACTCCTTCCCAACAACCTTGCAGATTAAAACCATCCTTATTGTAGGTTTTATAGCCTTCGTCGCCCGACCAGCATTCTCCGTAGAACTGGACTCCGAAGACATCGTAATGCTTACTCCAAGCATCCTCAGCACATTTCTTTATCGTTTTACTCATGTGGTACCAGTCAATGCCGTTACGAAAATTTGCAACCAATCTTTCTAACGGTCGCTTCCCGATGTGTTTGTCCATGAAACAACCGATCGGAAAGTAACTCATATCCGAACCTGAAAGTTCGAGAATAAAACAAATAAAAGTTGTTGTTGAGTATCATTTACATCTGAAGCTGAATTTGAGCATTTAACTTTAACCTAGGGATAGGTAAAGCAATCTTTGTTTGGGTTGGTGTCAGCCTTAAAATGTGTCAATGCTGACCAGAGAAGTGTCTGAATTTTAGGGTTTTCTTTCACTCCTCGTTAGCTCCACCTACCTCCTTAGTCTCTCCCTTCTTCCTCTCCATGCAACCTCTGTAAGCTCTTTCTCCTCTTCCTTAGTCTCTCTCTTATCCTCCTCTTTCTCTCACCCTCTCAAACTCCAGGCCCTACCTCCTCCTCTTTTACATTAGTCTCACCCTTACTCCTCTATCTCTAAACATTCCATTCGCTTTAACGAATGGCTAATGCTCGAAACTCAGCTTTTAAAATCTTTACGGCCAGTTTTACGTTCTCAATTCATTTGATAGTACTAAATACCCTGTTACGCTCCCACCGACGCAGCACCAGTTTCTTTAGAAACTAACCCTCTTTATCCATGTATCTTTAACCTCTGCTTTTCCACCTTCCTTTTTCTTCCTTTTTCTTCCTTTTCCTTCCTTTTTCTTCCTTTTCCTTCCTTTTTCTTCCTTTTCCTTCCTTTTCCTTCCTTTTTCTTCCATTTTCTTCCTTTTCCTTCCTTTTTCTTTCTTCTCCTCCTTATCCTTCCCCTTTCTCCTATTATATACTTCTACCTTTACCTGCCCCTCTTCCCGCTCTGTCTCCAACATGTACCTCTCCCTCTTCCTCCACCACTTTCGTCCCTTCTGTTTTCTTTCTTTCTTTCTTTCTTTCTCCTCATTCTTCTCCTCTTCTCCTGCTCCCTCTCCTTTACTTCTTTCGTCGTCCTCTCAAAGCTGTTACTCCTTCTTTTCCCATTCTCCATTCGACTCTTACTCCTTCTTCTTTTCTTCCATCCCCTCCTCTCCCTTCTCTCTCCCTTCCTCCCCTATTCCCCCATCTCACTCCCATTAAACGAAACGAAGATGCCTACCTCCACAGCTGGCACACGGATACTGAACTTGCCATTTGTAACAGGGCACATTATTGCATGAAGTTTGTGAAGATGGCTTCTCAGTGCAATGATCCTCTGGCAGGGAAAGCCAGGAGCCATTTGCAAGCTTCCTCTTGCATTCCACCAGACGTGTTTTAGTGCCACCACCACCACAAGGTACCGAGCACTGAAAACATAGTGACGACAATAATATATCGCGTGGAAATCGAAATTTGTGAAACATATGGTTTTGACGCCAGTAGGACCCCTATGAAATGGATTATGGGTATCTGCAAAACTCAGAAAACCGTGAACACCAAAGATAAATAAGAGACGTTTTGTGTTTCAAAAGCTACTCCTGGATCACAAAGTGATAATTAATTTGTATATCTTATCCTCAACTCAGCTTAGAGCACAACTGACCTTTCAGAATAAAAGGAAAATGTTCGCGGTTTTCTGGGTTTCACAGTTAAATTACTCGGGCTACCAACGAATAAGTATCTATATTTAATTTCAACTCTGAATTTTGCATTTCTAGTGTTCTGATTGGTTCAATTAACTCCGGTTATCAGCTCGTACTCCAAGTCACCTTTTACAGAAATGCATTTAGCCAACTGTTGCAGAGCTAAAAAAGGGTTATCCAAATATCCAAACGTGCAGAATTTATTTGAAATCAATTTTTAAAAAAAATTCATTCGCAAGCTTGTTAAATACGAGATTGGCCGAAGCAAACTCGGTACTATGAGCTCGTAAAACAATTGTTAGATATTACGATAGTTTCTCTAAAATTCATATTTTCTGAGCACTTATTCGATGAGTTTCGGCGGGAACCAAAGAACTTAATAGATTTTAAATAATTGCCTTCACGAGCCCCAGAATCCTATTCCTCTCAAGAAGGCACAGTGAACAACCTCACCAATAAGAGCATTCACTGATATTATTTAAAGCCTGGTATGCGCATGCGTTGTTTCTTACCTGTGTCCATTCTCCAGTAACCCACTGAGGCATACAATCTATATTGTTGCAGGGTTTGTAACTTTCTGGTTTTGACAAATTGGTGCAACTAGAATCTGGTAGAATTTTGGTGTACTTCTGTGTAATGACTTGTGCGCATGTCAGATTTCTGTGTTGCTGACCACCTCCACACAATTCGGAACATTGACTCCAGGCTCCTAACTTATATCTGCGTGAATTGTAAGAGAACAATTATAATAAAAAAAACAAGGCTAAACTTAAAACAAAAACCAAAGTTTGGAGATTTTGCGTTATACTTTGAATAGCCTTTATCAAACGATTGAGGCGACTAAAAGCTTGCATTTATCTTGAAGTGTGTCAAAGACATTTACCCATGTTAACGCTAACTGTTTAATCATAGTATCACTCGTTGTATTGTTGCGAGTTAATCCCGAGAATTAGTTTGATAGGCGCTAAACTCTTCAAAGTTCTACGAACATAAGAGAACAACACTTTGTTATCACAAAAACACAAGAAGGCGAAATACGTCTTCTCTCATTTAGAATGGCTTCTCGCTCAAGCTTTGCGCACCACAGTATTTTCAGGTTTAAGAGTCATACTTACTCCTTCGGACAAGGGGCCAGGTTACATAACTTGGACTCCGCTGGTTTAGTGTTCTTGTCACAATAATCAGAAGAGACCTCACTTGCGTCATCCTCACGGTGGCACGTGACTTTAATATGCTGAACACCTAATAGCAAATGGAATTGGCGTTTTACACACTTCATGCGTTATGCTTATTTGCACACGCCTCTATTTTACATCAGGCGTTAATCACCGAAGTTCAGCGACTTTGAAGTTGAGGAACTAGCTTTTGTCGGTTTGGAAGGAAAACTTAGTTCCACTCGTCGACAGGACGGGCGTGTTTCCACGCAGCTGATTTCAGGAATTGTCCGCTTAAGGCCGTATGAACGAAGTGGTTCTTTTCAAAAGACAGACCTAGTTCTGTCACTTTTTTCCGAAAATGGTACTCCGAGTGTCCAAATTTTAAAATTCTAAACCGACACACGTTTCACTCTTTTATGAGTAATTTTCGCTGCCTTCTTGACCCCGACGTGTTTAGCAACCTTTTATTACTTGTATATCTTTTAAAATGTCTACCTCCGGCACATGTGGTACTGCATTCGCCGTTGATCGTTTGGTTCCATTTGAAGGTTGTGCTATTTCCATTTCCAGGGATGTAATAGCTATAAGATATACCTGGATTGTCATGTTTTCCAGGATGAACATACTGTGGCAAAATCAAGAAAACATAGTTAAATTGTTTGTATATGCAGTGGAGAGAGAGAAACAAAAAACACGGTTAGAGTTTAATAAGCGGTTATATTAGTAGATATTAACTTATATGTCAAGGTTAAACTTTTGTTTACTTATTTATTACATTGTCGATATGTAGCAGTGGCCACCTTAACCACACTGAAAACACGTAGATATAATGCATTACACAAGACATAGCATAGTAAGCGATATTTTGATTTTTCTTCCCGCTTACTTCAGTTAAATCAAAAGCCAAACCAACTCTCGAACCCAGATCTCTCAGTCCACAGTTAAACGCTGCAGACAATACGTGAGGTATACTTAAACACCGTTTTTAAAAAAAATGATACAATCAAATAATTACCATCGCATCTAGGTCTTCATTTGTCGGTCCTCTGATAGTAATTCGCTCAGCATCAATATACTGGTACTTTTTCATGTAGTGGTAAATGAACGTGCCTGCGGCCGCGTAAGTATTCGTCCAGCTTGGGACTGGGACGTAGTAATCGACTGCTTTGACTGCTTTCGTTGACTTTATACCTGGAAATACAAGGTACGGAAAAATTGTGAATGTTCGTGATCCAAAGGGAACTTAGAGACTGAGCTTTGTGAAATTTAAACCAAAGTAAAGTAAGAGAGATCTTCTAAATACGTGTTATTTATTGTAAGAAAAGCCAAAAAAGATAAGTGATGAATTGACAGGGGTTTTCAATGGGGTTCGGAAAGTTATTCAAAGTTTCAGTGTTTAGATCTCAGGCCTAGGCCCAACTCCGTCGAAAACTTTACCGAACATTACTTATCCCCCTTCTACCGGGATGGAGGAGGGGGGAGATATTATTCTTCGTACTCAGGAAGTTGTAAGATTTGTTCATCTCCTGAATCTGGACATTTGTCGCTCCTTTTGGAATGGTGAACATGATGTCTCCGTTGTTGCGCCCTGCAAAGTATAGAAATACGGAAGAAGTAAAAACAAACGAGAATGTTAATCAGTGCCTGTCTGTCAAACGCACATATGTGTATAATTATGTGTTAGGGTCGTAGCCATTATTTTAACATTATACATTCCTCTCAGTGTGAGCCTGTTAATTTCTTTTTCTTTATCCAACACAATAACCCCTCAATCTACCTCTTGTTCTATTAAAGATCCTCCACCCGTTGGGAAAAAAATATCAAGACATGATGTAATCAAAAATTGTGACGCACGATTTTAGTTTCTTCCGTGATAATAGAAGTTTTTAAATTCCAAAATACGACAAAATAGTATCACGAATGCTTCATTTAATATTCCCAATGAAACGGAATGAAGATTAGAAGGGAGGTATAAATATGTTTAAATCTAAGTCCCAGTTTTGATATCCAGTGTTATAAGAAAATCTATTCTAAACTAGTCAAAAAATCTGACTCCAATTATTACCATATACTCGATAGTTCTTTGTGTACATCCCTCTAACCAAAACACACGATCCACCATCTCCTCCACAATTCAAACATCGATCGAATACTTTGCCAGATCTTAGTTTCTTATCGCAACCGACCGGCTGAAAAATAACAGACAAGGAAGCATTTCATCCGACTGGCAAGATAATTGGGTAAAGAAATTTAAATATTTGCGTTCATTCATTCATCTATTTCTTCATTTAAAGGGAAATTTAAGTACATAGTCAGGTGGTCACTGGGTAGGTTAATCAGTCAGTTAGTCAGTCACTCCCTCACTCAGTGAGCTGGCCATTCGGTCAATCGGTCAGTCAGTCAGTCAGTCAATCTGTCGGGCAATCCGTCAGTCAGTCAATCGGTCAATTATACAGTCAGCCAGTCAGTCGGTCAATCGGTCAGTCAGTCAGTCAGTCAGTCGGTCAATTGTTCAGTTGGTCAGTCAGTTAGTCGGTGAATTGGTCTGTCAGCCAGTCAGTTGGTCAATCGGTCAGTCAGTCAGTCAGTCAATCGGTCAGACAGTTGGTCAGTTGGTTAGTCAGCCAGTCAAGTACTCACCACACATTTTCCTTCAATGCAGACATCAAACACATTTTTATTCCCCTCACAACGTGTCCCATCCGTGACGTCGCCAAAATAATATCCATTACCCCCGGTCACGCAAGCCAAAGTACACTTGCTACTGCCTGATTAGGAATAAGAGAAATGTCGAGTTCATCAATTCCTCGCAATGCTGTACTTCTACATAAATTCAACACAAAGTGTTTTAAAAGATGTATTTATTCATTATGGTTACAAAAATAAATCAGGTCATCTCAAAATATGGAGTATTCGCATCTGTTTTGTTTTGTTTTTTTTTCAAGATGTCTTTTTTCTTTAGTTTGGAGCCACAGATAAGCGTGGTATTTCTTCCATGTAAAAGGGACGTGCTGGATTCAGCAGCGTCAACTCAGTGCCAGGTTTTCCAGAATTCTCCGTTGCAAAGTAGGAGTTATCTATTGCAATGTCAAATAAAGTTTCCCAAGCAAATTTAATGTTATTACCTCCCAAAAAGTGAGGGCGGTATTTCGTACTGTCCGTGTTGTGTGCTTCACATTGCTGATGACGAAAACGATCAACACTGCACTCCTGAAGGGGAAAACATACAAGCAGTTGTAAATTCATGCTTTCCTCTTCAAGTCAACCAATGATTTAGCTAACTTGCATTTGGTAAACATGTCAAAAAACACCAGTTTAAATTTAGCTGAACTGTAAAATCTTTCAATGAAACACTCGAAATTGAGGTGAGACGACTCCCACACGTCGTATTTTGTTGATATCCCTTAACATCAGCTTTAACCAACGGTCAAGGCAATGAAATACGTCAACATTAAATACACAAATAATTTTCCTTTACTGAACAACGAACCTGAATGTTACAAATTTCAAAGTGACCTTTGCTGGATCCCTCGCACGCTTTTCCATAGAATTTAGGTCTTCAGGAAAAAGGAAGAAAGACATGTTCATTTAGTTTAAAATTCTGGATTTTAGGACAACATTGGTGTTAAGATAAGTACGATGCTTACGCTGGGTTGTTGCACTGTCGACTTCGGTATCTCACCCCTCCCCCACAAGTTCGTGTACATGCTTCATACGATCCCCAAGAGCCCCACCCACCGTCAATTGGCCCTGGTACTCTTGGTTCATGTCTACAATGTCCGGCTAGGCAGATCTAAAGAAAAACAAGATTATAAACATTAAGAAAACCGCTTATTCTTTCTTGAGAACTCTTAAAGTTTTCTAAAATCGTATTCAGCAGTTTTACCTTCCTGATGCCACATAACGTTCCCTCTGCGATTGGTGAAGATCTAGTGAAGCAGCTTCCTCCTTTTCCTTCACAGAAAAGTGCTCCGCAGCTTTCCTAAGAAAAACATTTATCAATTTTCTTTAATCTCTGAGAGTGCATAGTCTAATTCATGGACAAACTCATCCCCTGAAGCAAAGCCCATGTAATTGATAAGATCTTAAAGACTATGATATCTGAGTCCATATAAAATGGACGAAGCATTTTAGCAATACTCAAGTCAGTTTTAAATTTTATCAAATTTATCTGATGAAAGAATTACTCTACTAGCGCTACTCGTGAATACATCTATCATCTCATATCCAACGCATGTACACGGAAGAGATGCTGAATATGCCATAGTGGCCAGTCAAGAGCTCATAGCCTAATAGATAACTCCTCAGTGTTCCTGAACGGGTCAAAGCTGGTACCTTCTGTGATACGTGACGTCCATGACGTCACTGAGAGAAACTCGGCGAGAAAGTTACTTCTTGAATGAAAGTGATCTTCGCAGTGATGTGCACTACTTAGGCAGTACTGAAAATAAGGCCTGAAAAAAATTCAGGCCCGTACAGGCCTGAATTTTTTTCAGGCCTTATTTTCACTACTGCCTAAGTAGTGCACATCACTGCGAAGATCACTTTCATTCATGTCTTTATCCGCAGTTCAAATATATGACCTTCATATATTCTTAACCGTCCAAAGTTACTTCTCATCTCACACTTAGCGCAAACTAACACAGGACAAACGACCATGGAATCGGCTTTACAATCGCTACTAATCTTAACTGTAGAACTAAACTATACAATTTTCTAGCTTCTCTTAAGCAGCTTTTTCTATGGCGTACTTACTCTAAGTGTTGGACCGCACGCGGTATAGTCTTTCCCATAGGCCATTTGGCACTGTTCGTCAGCTGAAAAGAGAGGAGGAAGACTGGGAAGAGGAAGCTGTGCCGGTGGTTGGTTGTGTAAGCATTTGTATAACCTGGGAGTAAAGATGAAATTTTAAGTATCGAGATTAAAACTAACCCAACACAAGACTCCTAATCTAAATCTTTCTGGATAACAAGTAAATTAAGAGGTAGTTTCCTCGAGCTTTCCTGTTTTCAATACAAACTCAAGTAATGTAAAATTGAGGCTTCGACGGGATTCGAATCCGTGCTTCCCAGATACTACCAACTCAGCAACGAAGACACAAGTCGGAAGTGGGAAATATTCTTCCTAGACTTCCTCATTAAAGTTCAGATATTGTGCACTTCGTGAGCAGATCTAGAGACAAGGAGGAACAACAATAAATACTTACGTAAACCTCTCTTTCAGTTTCTTCATGCTGCAAGGGGACCAATGGAATGCGTTCGGGCCATGAGCCTGTTGCCTGTGCATGATAGCTCCCATCCTGTGGCAGTCCCCATTATCATGCCCTACACCAATGCTATGGGAGATAAAAACAGAATCAATCCAAGGTACTGAATATCCCGTGAAGACAGATCTTTTCTCGTATAGGCTTGATGCCTATGTATGTTAGTTCCTATCTCGTGGCAGCTTCCGTTATCATGCCCTACACCGATGCTACAGGAAATAAAAACAGAATTAATTTTGGTTACTGAATATTTGATAAAGACACAGCTTTTTTCTTGCAAGTTTCATTTAAATTGTCATTCAAACTTTTTCCGCTGAGTTGCCCGCATATATTGTGAAATGTTCGTCACACAAATTGTTGATACCATGCATTTTTGGCGGAGAAAGATAGATTCCACCGAAGCATATTTCGTGAAAAGAAATTGGCTATTTTCGGGAAAACCTGAGATTTCAGGAAAAGGCTATTCGTAAGATTATGTTTTTAATGAGCGCCACATACTAATTCAGAACCATTTGGCGACAAATTAAAATAATTATCGATGATTTGAGATAAGTTTTAGCTAAAAATTTGAATACGAAAAAAAAGAATAACAGACCAAGAGAACTGGTGATACCTTTGCACTGAGACATACACCTACAATAACGATTCAGTGTTAGTTCAAATTATGTCTTCGGGTTAAGTTCCATGTTCATGAGAGAGAACCAATTAACAAGGCAGAAACAGTCTTACAAATAAGAATTACTTGTGAGCCACTTCGTGCGTCACAGTGTATGCTGCACTGAGTCCAATAGCCACGTTTATGCTCACGCCAGGGTATTTGCCACAAAGTCCCATATTCGCAACCCCTGTTAGGAGATAGCAACGTTAAATATCAATAAAATTTCAAATTAAAATGCAACTATCAGCAGTGTCTCATTCTCGAAGTGCTTCTTAGTCCAACGATTCCTAGTCGCTCTGGTACTTCGCTTTTGTACATTTGAAAGTAGGTGAAAAAACCACAGAGGCCGAAGAATATTCAACGAGTCGAGGCAATGACATCGACCACAAACAAATGCAATCCCATAATTATACTCAATTTGGTCTGGTAGTTGAACCTAGACCATAGTAGTGGGAGAGGGGGGGAGGGGAGGAATTTCTTTGGTGCGCCTGTGAGGTCTCTATTACTTAAAAAAGAAGCAAGCAGATATTTGTATTGAAAACAAAAAAAAAAACAAAAAAAACGTACACAAGTAAATTAATTTGCCAATAAGTGCACGTGAACTGAGTTTTAAGCTCTTCCTTACCATTGATGGAGCAGCTGTTCAGACCACATACGTTCCTGTTTCCAACAAAAGATAAAATGTTTTGTCATAAATGAACGAATGGTTAAAGTTTACTCTAACTTACATGTGTTGTCATGTTTAGTTATTTTGTGTGTCAACCCCATTTTGGTGCAATGAAACCGAAAATAGAGTATTTCAAGGAACTGAAAGAAAAAAAGCACTCGAAAACGTGACTGATTAAGTCGCCATTTTTTTTTCAACTTTGCATTGGATTGGTTGAGAGGGTGTCGCGTGCTTTATAGACCAATCACATGGCGCATTTAAATAAAAACGATTCAATACAGATTTTATATAAATGTCCACTTGAAAATGCTCATGATGATACTTACCTTGTAAGCATGGCAGCAATATCATAATGTTCTTGTTTACCATTTGCAGGGTTCCTATCGAAGGCCCAATTTTTGAATTTCCCATGGTACGATCTTGCAGAGCGTATGTTGTTTGCTGCAAAGTCCAAGTCCGGCTATTCGTAAAGACAGGAAAAAACAAACGAACAAAACCAATTAAAAAAATTATAAATTTTATTGATGTATAAATTGCAGGTTTTGATAACTCCCACTTACGTCGAACCCTTCGATGAGGAAGACCTTCGTGAGAACCCAGGACACGGGCATTCCAATGGACTTATCTTTGTAAAGCCGATTGACCTATATGAAAATTGAACCAAGAAAAGTTTGAAAAAAAAATGTTAAAAATGGAAAGTCAAACAGCTTCGCATTTACCTAGTTAACCTGATCGTTTGGGCGGCGGAACGGATCGAGGGCTCTGGTCCCAATAGTGTCTATGACTTGCGTCGATAAACATGGCTTCGATTTTTGCATTACCTATCTTTTTTCCGGAGACAGTTTAATTTGAAATCAGAAAAAAAATAATTCAATTTGGGAAGCCAACAGGATCGTAGATTCGAGGCTGAGATTGACTAACTAGCAAATGGGCAAATTTTAAATAATATTGATTTGAATATCCATATTGTCTTGCACGAAATATTTAATTTGGCAAAAATAAAAAAAACTCTTTATTTATCTATGTTTCACTAAGAACTGAAAGTTCATCTTATTATTACTAGATTAGCAATGTTCAGGAGGTAGTCAAGTGTGCCGTTGCCATAGAAATCGCAGGTTGTTTTGTCAGCGGTAAGCATGGCCTCGATATATATATTGCCACTGTAAATGTTGTCACGTTTAGTTCTACTCTTGGGAGTCTCAGTCTGATCAACTTGGATCTCCTCTTGTTCTTGCGTCTTCCCTGGTAATTAGGGAAAAATGAAGCACCGTTGGAAATCTTAAAATGATCTCTAAATTGTTGGCAAAAAACTGACGACTGCGCAAGGGCAGAGGTGGTGAGGGGAGGGGGGGGGAAGGCGATCACCTGGTATGGAGAGGAAAATTTACTTAAAAAGATTGGCATTAACTGCTCTGACTCGCTCTGAGTAAATAAAAACAGGACTGTGGTGTGACCCCCCCCCCCTGCTAATTCACAATGCCTTTGTGATCACAAGAAATCGGAAAGAAAGAAAAAGTGAACAATGGAAATGCTGGTTTTCCAAGTGGAGTAATGTTATGATATAAGTTGGTTTATATCCAGGGTCGCGTTTGTAAAATAAATTAGAAATACCTTTATTATGAGTAGACATAAGGTTTTGGTTTAGCATATCTCGAATGCTTCGTTTGGAGATAACATGGTACTCGGATCCTTGTAATGCCGCTCGCCGATGAAGATGACTTGATAGAGGCTCCAAATGGTACAGATGGCCACCACTCACTAAAGCACCACTCTAAAAGATTTACAATTTTTAATAACTTTTTTATGGACCGCTTTCAAGAGATGAGCCAAGCTCATTAGAGACTTACAGCATCATTCCCACTAATATCTGTAAATAGCCAAGCCAAAGACGCAAATTCTGGTTAGGTGGACATCTTTCCTCCGCTAAACACTCACTAAACCTGTCGCTATAATTATACCTTTGAGACTGGATACTTTGAGAATAAAAATAGCCTTGCTCTAGGGCCATTTAAACAACACCTATATTAAGTCTGTAGTCTCTTTCCTTCACTCTCTTTTCTTGGAATTAAACTCTGTACTTTAAATCTCAAAAAAAAAAAATCGCATATTTTCCGATTAGCATAATTTACCAGCTGACCCTTATCATCAGTCTCTCGAACAGCTACATGGGAATTTGGATCCGAAGTTACGTGACCCTCATAAAATCTTCCACGTGGACGGTGGATCTCTTTGACAACCATACCGTCACTTTTCTGCCTCTCTATGGGCAGCCCTGTGTCGGGAATGACGTCATCATTTTGTTGCAACGTCAGTGCAAAGTCTTTTCCAAATGCTGACAGTCTGTAGTCCTGCTTTGTGGAAAATGGACTTCGCTTGCCTCTGTGTTTATAGATTCGTACGACATCGTATTCTGGAACTAAGGATAGACACTAATGTTAAAATTATTGCTTTACTAACGTCAAAATTCGCTGGTTGGGAAAGAAAAGCATCATGTGATGCATCACGTGTGCATCATGTCATCATCACGAAAGCATCATGTGAGACACCTGACCTGATTCGTGGGAATCTGTATGTAAATATCTTCTTAATTCATCATTTGATAGAAAAGTATGGAGGTCTTGTCTTGCAGCGGCTCTCCTCTGTAAAACAGCACAAATTATAGCTATCAAATCATCAGTTATATAGTAACTTTTCGGAGAGTCAAATGCATTCCCGAGCACCAATTCAAAGCGAAAAGTATATTCTGAAATAGTTACAGCTATTGAGTGTTTATGGAAACAAGAAAAATCGTTTCAATTTAGAAGAGGAATTTGGCTGTCGGCCTTCCAACGAAAGTATCGTTATTTGCAGTTTGGTTGTTAGGTGTTAAGAGGTTGTTCGAAGGTAAAGTATAATTAAACTTAAATTTGAGAAAAATCTTAATAAGAGAATTAACCTTAAGCGGAAAACCGATTTTTCTTGGTTGACTAAATGCTCCTTTAATTTTCCTCTCTGTGAGGTCCCTTTGAGGTGGACTGCTTTAATTTCATGAAGCTTATTTCCCTTGTTGTAAATATGTTCCCTGAAATTATTACATTAACTTCCTACTCACCTGGTAGAGGAAGAGGGTTAGATGCAGAAAAAGTGAGAAAAATCGACTCATTTCTCTTTCTCTGAGGTCGAGGTCTCGAACAGACCCAAAGAGTGCCAACTGGCAAATCTGGGTAAACGGTGAATCATTGAAAAACGTTTCGTGAACGCCGTTTTTATGTCTGTTCAGAGGTGGCAAAGAAGACAAAGCCCAGGAAATCCTTCGGGAAACAAGCTCTCTTTGAAATTTGATCCTCCTACGCGCGGGGTCTATTAAGAAGCTTTGAACGCACTTAGATGAGGAAATTCACTGATGACCTCTCAGTTAATGGAGTTTTTCTATAACTGTTGAAATATCTTCATTCAATTAAGAACTTGAAACAAGATATCCGATGCCAACAGTTTGTAATAACGAAAGTCAACACAACTAAAATAGTTATACCGTGTTTCTTTTTCTGCGTATTTGTTTCCTTGGCCTCGTTGAGCGTTTTGTTAACCCGTATGACTTCGTCGTTCATTTAAATACTAGTCAGACCAAGACTTGATTTTTTATTTAGTTTCTTTTTCCGTAATTTTTTTGGTCTCTTTCATTCTGTAATCTGTTGGTTGTAGAAATTATGGTCTTTTAACATTGTAAGGTCTCTTTCGATCTCTTTAAAACTACGTTTTACAATTAGCATGGACTACACTCCCTAAGTTAGTTCTGTTTATTCAGAACTTGTCGGACGCTTTTGAGTTACGTTCTTTTTTTCGATTCAAATTGGTTGATTCAACAGTTGAAAACTATTAAAAAAAAAATGAAAACGTATTGCTACTTTGTGCCAAAAGGAAAAGAACTGAATTAAAATTTGACCGACAGCACAGATCGCATCTGGCAGAATCCTAAAAGGAAGTGAATTTCGTCTATAATTTTCTTTCATGTTACATTTTTAATCCGCAAAAACCCCAACAAAGGAAGATTAAAGGAAATAAAAAAAAAACATTTCCTCTTCCAAAAGGGATCAAAGTAGTTTGTGAAGTGTTAAATGTCTGTTTAAATTTGCGTTAAACCAAAAACAAAAAAAATTCCGCAGTTTATTACTGTGGGAACATTGTGATCCATAGCACCTGGATAATTTACAATAAATATCATTTTGTATTAAGCCAAGCCTTTACGATTTTTTCACACAAATGCAAGATTATTCCTAACAGTTTTTTCCCCAGCGTTTCTCTGTCCTGCAATGATAAAAGCCGAAAAAGAAGCACCATAAATATTAACTATCATTTATCATCATTTTATTTTGGAGTTTGGGTCTATTCGTAACGACAGTTTCTTTGCCAAAGATGCTTTTCCAAGTTTCACTGTGCGGTAAATAAAAAAAATTAAAAATCGAGTTTATGACATTTAGAGCTATGTAAAAATTATATGTGTCTATTAGAGATCATGACACATTCAGTCCAACTGACATACTCATATGGAAAAAAATTACACCACTTTTGTCTAAGACAATTTGGAAGCGATTATTAACAAGATCGATTTTGACGTTCAAAGTAGCTTTGTTCTGAAAATCAAATATTTGCTCACATATCCCCGATCCACAGAGAAGACAACTGCATAAACGGAAAAGAGTTCAACTCATTTAAATAACTCGCTCGAAAGCGAGTTTAGAGTAGTGCTCGGTTTATTTACCACCAAGATTACATGACACAGGGTACCTAAACTCACGCGCTGCAATTCCTAGTTAAACTAATTAGTTTATATATTATCCACAGTTCCCAAATCGACGAGACTAGTTTTATCTATAAAAATAATTCAGCGATTTGGTACTTCTCGCGCCGTTTTGGCACTTCTTTCGCCCGAGCCGAGCTCGTATCAGATAAATAATTTCAACATATTCATGCCAAAATAGTGTTCATTTGATTTGGCTTGGGCATGAACATGAATACATTGTTTTCAATTAACATGGTTTCTTGAATTCGTGAATTATGAGCTTTAATTTTCAACATGAAAGAAAAAAGAGCTTTGGTACCAGGTATAAAACATGAATATTCAGTTTTCTCTTTTCTCTATAATGATTTTCCTACCAAATGCTTCACGGGAAGAAGTAAGTTCTAAGTTTATTAATGCAAAATCTCTTTGATGTCATTATTTTAATTTGAGGTTTTCAAGTCTAATTTAAACGGGTCAGTGAAGCGAACTGTGGCAAAAAAATTTACATTACGGCTTTACCTATTTACCTCACAATCGTCTTCGTATGGTAAAGAGAAACTTGATATTTCGTATATAATTTTCTGCCTTTAGAGTTTCTTCTGGTGTTGTTTATTTGTTTTTCTTCTTTTTCGTGAGTAGAACATGATTGATTCTTCATATTGCTGAGATTATAATATCAAGCGTGCATAGTAACAAAAATAAACACTGTATTTGAAACAATGTTATGTTGGTTTCCAACCTGATCATTATGCTCAGAATGTATCATCATAATACTTCTGATAAAACAGCTTTTTTATGGCGGTGTTTATGAACGCCATCGCGCTAAGAGGGTCGATCAATGAATTACACTCCATTTAAATCGTTCGGAGGATAATATATGTTGACAAGAATCAGGGTAATATACTGACTGATGTCGTGATATATTGGACTTAGCGTGATGTTCCTTTTAATTTGAAGTCTTAAGTGGTATCGTGCGAGTGATCCCTTACTCCTGACTGATTTTTGTTCAGTTACTCGAAGTAAACGCCGTATACGGTAGCCACAGCGAATAACGTGCCATTTTCGATACTTGCTGTGACATGCGTGTCTGAATCCGGGTTCCACAAACATCGACTTGCGACCCTTAGACCTTGATTATGCTTCGACCCCACGTTGACAACACAGACAAGCTTATATCGCTCAATATTAAGACTCTTTACTTGTTCCATAATCCTTGAACTCAGCAGCTTTGTGAGGAATCCAAACTCGGAGCCTGAATAAGTCAACGCGCCTAACAACGCCTCCAAACTGTTTTTAATGATCTCCCTTACTTCTCGCTGAGGAAATTTCCTCTTCGGCTCCATGCGGTACGTATTCTCAACCTCTTGCCTCTTCACGTCTCCTTGAAAGTCGTTCCCCGCCTGATCGCGGAGGGAATCAGACAGTCCGCGCCATGAGCGGTAAGGTGAAACATACGAGGTCGCCTTGGAAGTTTTTCGTCCAGGTTGGATAACCGAAATGCGTCGCGAGGACGATGTTGTGCTCGCCTCTGACATCGCTGACATGCGTCTCGCTGAGGTACGCGAGGCGTTATCATCCTCCGAAGATGATTGGATAGGGTCTTGAAAGCTTAGAAGGCGAGGTTTTGGCTCCAATTCCATTCTTGTAAGAAAGTGAAACTATAACATGGGTCAATAGTAGGATTACAAGTAAACAGCGCGTTGCCAAAGGTTCCCTGGCTCTCTACGGCTGCAGATGTATCGGCTCGGTGAACACAATTGTGTGTCATCATCTACGTAGTCGTAAAGAGGTTACGTCAAAGCATTTTTAATTACTTTGCCTATGGCGTTCAGGAAACGTTCACAAGAAAATATTCATTTTGGCAAAAAAGAAAGTCAAAACAGGACGATTAAACGGAAAATAAACAAGGATTTTTACGGATTTCAAACCACCAACTTGAGATATTGATAGAAGCCATTTTTTCCAAGACGCACAGTAGCGACGTAGCTCTTCCTAACAAATTGATGCACTGTCAGAAAAATTTCTCTCCTTCCCACACTCAACAGGGGGCAGAGAGAGGAGCAAACAACTTAACGGTTAGTGGTTCGTTATTAATTATTAAAGTACGGAGTTTGTAGAGTGAGAATGATTAATCTGTTACAGTCGCTAATCTCAGGTGCTCAAAAGAAACGAATGACAACTTAACGGTTGATGGTTTGTTACTAGTAATTAAAGTACGGAGTTTGTAGAACGAAAATGATTACTCTATTACAGTCGCTAATTTCACGTGATCAAAAGAAACAAAAACAACGACCTACTACATTAAATACACATAAAACAATTAACTTGTTGGAATGACTTACTTCAAATAAGTGTTGTTTTGGAACTCAGATGTAAAATTTGCAACACTCATATGTGTCTACTTTTATTTCTCTTTGTTCATATCTATTCCTTTTCATTCTCCCCTCTTTTGGCTCGTTTATTACCGAAAACACATCATGAAAAATCACGAATCAACAATGGCTTTTCAGAAGACTTAATGGAACAGATACAATTGCAACTTTCAACAAGATACATCTCCTTGCTGTAGATTCCGCAAGACTCCTCTGCTTCGCACAAAGGCGTTGAAGCAAGCTGAATATCTATTAGGAAAGTTATAGATAAACAGTGATTAATTAATGACGGATGAACGGACGAACTCACGATGGAACATTTGAGAGAAGTAACCACAGATTGAATTAAAAACTTGACTGGACAACAAGTAACGAAAAACGAATATTTAAAGAGAAGGCAAATGCGTCGACGGAAAGAGGAATAATGTGTGATGAATAAACGAATACTAAAAGACATGGATATGGAAAAAAAAAGAAGAAGTGACAATTTTACGAAAAAATGAATAATTCACGAAAGAATGGATGGATGGATGGAGCAAGAGTTGGTTAATTGAAAGAAGATTTGTAACTAATCGGTAATATAACCCCTTCACTTTGTAAATTAAATTCAATCCAAAATGAACTCACGACTGTGTGTTGCTCCTGTCTAACTGCGTTCCGGTCCATCCAGGCTTCATCACAGTAACTTTGATGAGTTTCCATTTTAACAGCCAGGATAAATACTTCTGCTGTATTTGAATTTTCTGCAAAGCTCCCAGTTTTTTTAATCCAGGCATCACGAAGGTTTCATCACTACCACGCTTCAGACTACGACTGACAATTGAAAAAACAGACTAATCTTTAAAAAACAAATGTATTTCCGTCTAAGGGAATATCAAGAAAGTTGTCATTGTTATTTGGTACTAGGTCATACTTCCTTAACTAGGTTTCAATACCTTTGAAGCTGCATGTAATCAGATTCTCCGTTTGATCCAATTAATTTGACGACAATGCGAGCCCGAAATAACCCCACTAGCCACGACCAAGACGTCTTGAATGTGATCACGGTGTAATAAGGAACTGTAATGAGAAAATTGAGGTAGAAAGGAGTGTAAAATTTCTCTGAAAAAATTTGGTCAGCGAAATTGAATAGCGGTTGGAAGTTACGACGAACAGTCGTATAGGAGTCGTCTAGATGGTAGCCTTGTAAAATTTCGTTTATACACCAATTTTAAGCAAGGAAATGTAATTTGAATATGAAGAGCTGATCTGGGACAGTTCAGTAGGGTTTTTCCGTAGAAATTACTTAGTATATCCTTTTTATCAAAGAAGAAAGCAACAAAATTAGTACAACATGACCGATAAGAAACGGCGATGATTTTCGAAGGATGTGAAATTAATTTCAGAACATTCTCCTTCTTGGCCTAAAATTTTTCATAGCTTCCCTTCCTCAGGGCTACAAGGTTCATTCTCTGGTATGATAGGGTCTAGATTATCAGACCTGAACAAAAGACGATTAACGTGATGTTTACCGCAAAATGGTACACTTTTGGTGGTATATAAGAAATGCCTTCCCAGTATTTTACCGCCGCCGTCATTGTACTTCTCGGCGTTATATCCCATATCAGGACAGTTTCCATTTTTGCATTGGAGACAGCGGGCGCGATCAAATCCATTGGAATCACTGCAAGGAAATCCTTTCATAGAATGCATGCATTGCTGGGACAGCGAGTAAATAAAGTAATCTGTGGCTCGAAAATGATCGCACAAAAGAGGACTCAGGATACCTGAAAAGAAATATAAATAATTGATTATAAAGTATTAGTAATGGTAATTGAACTAAGTGAAGTGCAATTTGAGCTGAAATCATACGCGTGATTTTAAAATCGAACGAGCGCGCAGCGTAAGTTCGATTCGAAATCACAAGTATGATTTCAGACCAAAATTGCACGACATGAGGTTCAATTACCATTTTATTACATTCTTTTTGAAATAGCCCAAATACAGGACTTGGTCAGTTCAAATATTTTATTGATGCAGTACTGAGCCGGTCTGAAATTAAATTCATCCATTTTTTGGGGGGAAAAAGTAAGAGTTTTGGAAACAAAAGTTGCAAAATCTGCCATGTGGTACTGTCTGTCTTTCACATTCCTGCAATTTGATTGGTTACTTTAAACAAGCCTTGAATTCTGATTGGTTGTTTTGTTTTTAGTGTAGCCTCCTCATTGGCTGGGAAAAAGATGCGATTTAAAGCAAAAAATGGTGCGATTTATGAATAAATCGCATCAATTAGAGCCAATCAGATTACAGGGACCCCCAGTGATTTCAAAATGGATGTAATAAAGACAGGAATTCAACCCATGACAAAAAGCCAATAGCGTAGTAGGATAATCCTGGGGAAGGGACCGATATCGGTGACAAACAACGTTAACAATGAGAACTACGTTGTTGCAGGCCGCTTTTCCATAAAATAATCAATGAATCCATCATGCATAATAAATTTATTACCATTACTGATGCTTGCGCAGCCTGTTTGGTCCAATCCGCCGTTAGGATAAAAGTCCAAATGACCGGAAGTTTGATACAAACCAAAGCGGTCACCGTCTGTGTGGATGGCGTCGACAAAACGAGCATCACTGGGATCCAGTCTCACCAGGTGGTGTGTTGTTGAAAACAGTGGCCCAGCGGGGTCCAGGCCTTCGCAGATTTTGCAAGAAGAAGAAAAATAGCTTTTAGATACGTAAAGTATAATAAATAATAAAGAAATAGGTAAATGAATAATTGATTTACGATAAATTAATAATGAATAAATGAATTAGTAATCATCAAAAAAAATGAAAAAATGAATGTAGTTCTTGCCTTTAACAAGCGATTAGAGCATGCGTACTCTATTCCGAACTCACCCGTTATCCTCTCCAATATGAGCCCCTCTTTTTTCAATCTTGTCCCACAATACCCAGCGATATGAGAACCAAGGCTAAAGCCAACAACGTGAAATAGCTCCACGGAGCTTTGGGCCTTAGATATTAGGAACTTGATCAGCTCTGCTATCATGACGCCTACCAGGCGTGTGTTCCCTGCTGCCTGCACATAGGGTGGAAGGCTACCTGTGTACCAGTCTACTAATATCACATTGCAGTCAAAGTTCCTTAGCAAGCCATCTCTTATGTATTCCATCCATTTAGGCCTGATCTCTAAAAGCGTGGCCAAGAATTATAATCATAACAACAAAAAATATATATACATATATATACAATAATCAAGAAAAGTTACTATTTTTATTTCTAAGTTACTAATCTGATATCTCCACCCACCCCCTCCATCATCTCCCCAGTGGGCCATGGCATGACCTTCTGTTTCGTTCTAAAAGTATTCTAAAAGTATTCTCCTTGGGAACCGGTCATTTGGATGATTTTGGTTGTATTTCGACAAAATTTACATGATCCCTGATTAAGGCCTGTAATATGTTTATGATTCACTTTCATAGTTAGTTAATTTTCAGTCAATTTTCCATAGTCCCCCTTTACACTCTTTTGGTGATGACTGATTTCCTTCTGTTTTCCCTTAAAACCGTAAACCGTGTCATCCTCCCCCCCCCTCCGGCTAAAATCCTCTGGCCCCCCCTGGTGATAAATAATGAATGGTCCCGTAAGCCTTGTCACGGCGACTTTATTACAAAATATCCAATATTCTATTCCCGATTGAGCTGACAAAAGATACAATTTCCTATGGCTACATAAAAACATTTTATCATTCTTTTTATAATGGCAAGCTCACCAACATATCCATGGACTATTAAAACGGTCTTTTTCGTTCCATTGTAGTTCGACTGCTGAAGTTTGGTCACATCGTTATCATCGATAAACTGTGGAGTGTCTGGATGTAATCTGGTGTAAAGGCGAAATTTGGGATTGACTACCCAGGGGGGTAGAGGAAGTAGAACGATTCTATTGAAAGGTGCTTTGTTGCTGTAGCATCCATACTTTCCATAGCACCTTGTACTTTTAGCTAATCCAGGGGTAATAAAAAAAGATATAAACATGTTGTCCGTGATGTCAAGAAAGTGGAGGCAGGGAAACATGATTTCTTTCCAAAATCAAACTTTTGATTTTGTTCCAGGCTTAAATTAACCATTTTCATTTACATCATTATTGCTCTGCAGCATCACATATCGATTTTCCTATTCTGGTAACAAGCAGGAAGTTTGTCTCTATGGACATAGTTAAACAGCCTAGCCTGCCATGAGTTTCTCAGGCAGGCTCAGTGGTACAGCATCCGAAGTAATAATCGGACGGTCGTAGGTTTGACTCCTACTGGGAGTAATTAGATCATCATCCTTCATTAGAAAGAACTCAAGAAAGCTGGGAAACCTAGGCCATGCATCAAATTTTTTTGCTACGATCAGCAGTGCTGAAATATCGTATTTGAAACTTAATAAATAAATAAATAAAAGCGCCAAGGATATTTAGAAATACACAGCTAAGAGCTATGATAGTATTAAATAAACATATATGAATCTTTTTCGAGGTCATTTTGTTTTTCAATCATTCCCTTGTGTCATGAAACACTCTGTTCAATCATGTCTTTGTCTTTTATTTTAGCTTTAACATATCCTTTACTGTTATTCTTTATCGTTATTATTATTGTACATATTTTATTGTTCATCTTTCTTCCAATTAAACGCATTTATACTGGGCTGAAGTCTCATCGGCGAATTTTCAAACATCAAAGCAACGCTTATGAACCCAATACTTCACTTTGAGTACATAAACGGAGAGTTTGGTCGATATAAACCTGGGCAGCCATGTTTTAGATGAGTTCTAACTTTTTTACGAGGACTAAATTGTCTTCTCCGAACACAATGTAAGCGTGCTCATAGAATAGAAGAACTAGATTGTTAAGGAAAAGTATATACACTTACCCTCAGCTGCGTTATTACGCTTTGTGCAAAATAGCTTAGAAAAGGGAAAAAACACACGTCTGAATTTTATAGTTACTACTCACCGCCCGTCAACCCTGCTAGTATGAAGGTGATTATAAATAGAAAAGCGCTCATTACTTTCGTCCCACAGTGGCTTTGATGCAATAGTGGTTCCTGATTGACTTACTGTGATTCACAAATGAACTCTGCTACAAAAGTAATCTTATTTTGAACTACTGTATCAAAGAAAGACCTCAGCTGTGCAAACTAACAAAATTGATTGTTTTAACAATAAAAAACTAATTCTTAACTCAGTAGGAGATATTGTTTGATTTTCGTTTCCGTTACGTCACTAGGTGTGAGAGGTTTTGAAAACTTTATCTTTTTGTTCCAATCATGAAAAGAGAGAAATAGAAATTAGAAATATATTCAAAGGTTCAGAGTAAGTTTTTCCCTAACATTTCGTCTTAATTCTGGAACCAAAGATCCTTTCATAACTTTTCTTTATACAATCGTATTTGTGATATTTCAGTTGCTTATTTGACGCTTTATGCAAACTGATTTCGATCTCATTCAACTTTCATTCAACCGCCATCTCGGCCTATTAAATCGTTTCTCTGTTTACTGTTGATTTTTCGAGAGGTTAATTTTCAGTCGGGGAAATCAATTATAAAATTCAAAATCAAACTTCCTCCTGTAATCTATTTGATCAGCTTAAAAACGTAAATATTCCGAAATAACAAGAGCGTATTTCATAAATCTTTTTTCGATAGGCTTTGTAATGGATCGATGTTACTTACCTTCATAAAAAATATTTTATTTTGCAAGAAGCGGACATATCATTATTTCTTTATTTACTGAGTCAAGGCATGTCTGTATATAACTATCGGGTGAACACCGAGCCGAGACGTCTTAATCGGATGGAAAGTAAAGCAAGCTATATATCAGCACTGATACTCAACAAAGCACGACGCACTCTCTCAAAGTCGAGACAGCTGAGTAATCATTATCCTCAGGCTGGCTCAGAAATGAAATTGTCTGACACTTGCGCATAATGAAACTATTTTATCTTCCTTATCCTTTTATTTATGTTGGGGGCTTTTCAGTTCTAACAGGTTTTATCCGTCTGCTTCTTTTCTACTTTGCTTTTTACCTCAATCTTTGACTAAAAAAAAAGGTTGATTTGTCGAATTCATCAGTATCGAGACGAGACACTTATCATTGAATTGGGTGTCATCTGAACTCTGGTTTGGAGATGATAGTAGCTTTTGTTGTTTTAAGTTTATGTTATATCGTCAGTGTTTTAATGATAGGCTCTTTGCAGCAGACAATAGAACGCTGGCAAAATTTGAAAGGTCAGGAGTTGTCTATCGCAGCAAAGTGTTTCGTGACCTTTACCTTTGGCCCCCCCCCGATATTTCCATCAAAACAGAGTTTCGGCCATGGTCTAATTTGAATACCCGCCTGTTCGAATCCTCAAGTTTACATTGAAAAAAGAAAAGCAAAGACAAAAACAACAAAAAAACAAAAAACAAAACAGACGTAAATCCTTATCGCATTTTTTGATCGCAGTGGCAATTTATTTTGTTTCTTAACTAGAACCGTGGCACCCAAATATTTTTCTCACCTTGCCCTAAGAAAGTTTTCAAAAACAGTTTCACAATTTCGCCTTTCCTGTTCGTAAATCCGGTCAAGCCTTTAAGGTTATTGTCCCACGCTATAACTGGTTACTAAGGCCTATAAACACAGACGTTTAGTGTTTACTTCCTGAAGAAGTTTACGACAGCTAGACGATACGCGTTGCAGAATAAACAAGTTTTACAACGACTGTTCGCAAAGTGCTGCTCACTAGTTTAGTTTTAATGAGTTGTTTAAAAAATTATTTCAAAAAATTGTTTAAACCACCACAACAACATAATTGTATTTCCCTATCCATCATAGAAGCAGCAGAATTTCCTCATCAGTGAATTAGACAGCATTCTTGTCTTTGGAGATACTTTAGTTCAACCCTGTGGAGCATAGAAGATTACGACACAAGTTACTTAAAAATACTTTTACATTCAAATTGCGAAGGTCTGTATCATTAGCTAGCGCATACATTTTAAATTTCGAAATCAAAGTGATATGGTTAAACCATAAATCTTAGACGATGTACTTCTAAACATTTTCCTGAAGACCCAGAGGAATAAATGAGGCCTACATACCGCAGAAAGGAGATTTGCTGGTCGTCTTAAGGTAAAATTTTCCTCTTCGTTCTGTTTGGTCAGCCAAGTATCCCACAATGGGACATTCCCCCTTGCATGTCAAACACCTTCCTTTCTCAAAGTCAGAATAACTTGCACATGGATACGCCCTCCAGGAGCAATCAGGTTTGTCTGACGCTGAAACAACTGATGCAATATAGTACTCTGTAGCTCTCATGTGGTCACAGGCGAGAGCCTTCAACACGTCTGGAAAAAATTGAGCCCAAATTGCTTTAGTTTTCGTTAACTTGCGATGTGATTATTAAAAAGAAAACTGCCACTTTATTAGACTGAATGAAATCAGTAATCTATGCCGATTACACTCCACAGAAATATGTGCAAAGTCCAATTTTAAGACGTTTTTTGCCATGTTCGAACTTATATCTTATACTTGAGTAAAAGCCCTGTTTTTTGTTATCTAGAGCTGCGTATATTTGAGGTTGGTGTCAACTAGTAATTTTCGTTTCGTCTACTACCTGACCACTAGGCTTAATCCTGGACAGCTTTTTCAAATCAAAAAGGCCAGTGAACAAGCGCGCAAAGTCGCGTGGGTAAACACACTTGGTTAGTTTAATTTTTTCGTCTTGTAGCAAGAAGTGTGAACAAATACTTAGATTTATTAACGAGAAGAGTGAAAATAATCATGTGATTTGCTTTTTATGACTCATTTACGTACCGAGCCCAAACCAATGGTGCTTACAACCAGGCTGATTTTTTCCTCCATTTGGATAAAAGTCCGTATGACCTGTCACTTTATCTGTCCCGGCAGCATCCATGTCAGTGTGTATGACGTCAACGTACACAGCGTCACTTGGATCGAGCCGGTAGTTAACGCCAGCGTTCCTAAAAAAGGGATTAGCTGGATCTAATCCTGTGAGGAGAAATAAACAACGCGTTCAGGTCAAAGATCTTGAGAGCATTTATTAGCAAGCTTTCAAAGTCATTATTTATCACCTGGTTGAGGGGGGGGAGTGTCACGATAAAATTTACCCTTCCCCCCTTAAGGCTCTCTGGTATTGTTTGATCCCCACTTCATCGGTTTATTAGCATCAATTGACCCTCACTCTGTTCCCCTTGAGAACCATATCATCCTCCAAAATCCTCCACAACCCTCCTGTAATGAATAATTACCGCCCCCCCCCAGCTAATTAACGACAAAGTTTTCCTTTCCTTGGCTGATCTACCAGATATATCAATTGAAAAAATTATTTAATTAATAAAAATTTCCCATAAATTCAATTTACTTTATTAACCTTCTGTCCGATTTTTTTCTGGAATACTCGACCATGAAATGCGAGGACCAAAAAGTGACTTATTCTCCACTGAGGATTCAAAACAACGTTAAGGGCGGAATCTAAAGACCAAAATGCCCTCACCTTGCGCACTGCGTTTGTAAATGTAAATATGGTCTGAAAATTCAGTCAGCAAGACGGTTTCTGGCGTAATTATGGGAACTTATTTCAGCAGCGAAGGTTTTCGTTGGGAGTTTAATCCATGTCATTATCTAAAACAATTTTTTTTGTCAAAACGTACCTGTAATGCGACCAAGCGACATCTCGGCTTTATTCCACAAATAACTCCCAGCATACCCCGCGGCCTGGGCACCAAGGCTAAATCCCACAATATAGAACTTCTTGGCTAAGTCAGGTGGCGCAGACTCACTAGAAATCAGGAACCTTATCAGCTCTGCTACCTGAGCCCCTACCAGTCGAGTGTTCCCTGCAGCCTGAAGGTAGCCCTTTAAGACATCAACGCTTGGTTGGTTTTTTGCTCCTTCAGACCAGTCTACCAATATCACATTACAGTCTTCTCGTTTTAGGAGGGCACCTTTCAGTTGCTCCGCCCAGGTATTTTTACTTTCTATATAATATATAGAAAGTACAATAAAATGTTATAAAAAAGGTTTTTAAAATTTGCGATAACGTTTCGTTATGAATAAATTGACTTCAAAAACAAATGAAATTAAGCGAAACAAGCAGCAAACGAAGCAAAACATCTGAAAGACAAAACCAGAAAGAAACCAAAACAAAAATAAAAAAAAACCATATATCGAATCACATACCTATCTGTGGAATCATTCACTTCTCTTCAAAACAATTTGTTTGTGCCTTAACTCTTGGCTTCTATGCATGTATGTCAGAATTTGTTTATTATTTGCAGTAAAAAGTTCGGCCGATAAGTGTGGTTAGACACATTTCCTTTTGCGTACGCGGTTTGGGCACTCATAGATACTCACCACCGAAACCGTGAATTACGAATATCGTGCGTCGCGAGATATGGAAGTCTGAGGCCTTCAGTTTGTTATAATCTTCATCATCAACTGTCCAAGAGCCACCTCTGGTAAACAAGTGAAATGTTGTGCCAACAGTGGATGGAGATTCTGGCAAACTTGGACGGCGGATGAAGACACCCCATCGAACTTTTGGCTGTTCCTCAAACGGGCCGTATTTTCCATAATTGTCCTCTTTCGGCGTATTGTTCAGTACGAATCCTACAGCGTTTAAATTAAGGTGATTTGATGTTACCTACAAGCCTCACGGTCCATCTGGACGGCGCCTATCTTAGTTTCTGCAGCATTGGTCATAAGTTCGCTGGTAGCCATTAAATCATACTCCTTTGCTTAAGTGTTGATTTTGACGATATACTTTTGGTGCTATTGATTTGAAAATGCTTGTATGAGACGCTAAAGGGGGGTGACAAATCACGTAGGCTCCCTAATGACCGCCAGTATGTTTTAGAACTCAGTGCGGGGAGCCTAAAGAATAACTTTTTCGCACAAAGAGCAACCTCGTGGGCGTAATTCTAGTATTATCCATTTGTAACCTGAAGATAAAGAAGAAGCTGTTCCGCAATTACTAACAACAAAGCATCCAAAAGCTCGTTGCCAATGCTGACGAGAACTTTAATTATAAACTACGTGGGAGAAGATTTAATTGCTCAAGTAATTTTCAAAGTGGACAGGAAATCCATATCG
Source organism: Pocillopora verrucosa (assembly GCF_036669915.1). NCBI lineage: Eukaryota > Metazoa > Cnidaria > Anthozoa > Scleractinia > Pocilloporidae > Pocillopora > Pocillopora verrucosa. The sequence continues at coordinate 740,069 of NC_089323.1, forward strand.
CATGTCTAGAATATTCCGAGGTGTCTTAATTGTCCTGAAATAAATCCCATTACTTGTCTCAATTAAGTGTAAAGTAGGATTTTAGTGTATAGTAGGATTTTCTAAAAGTGTTTTAAGACAAAACTCGGTTACATGTGCAAATTAACTCGGTTTCAGATGCAAATCAACTCAAAAGTTTGGAAAAGAAGTTGATGTGTTCATTGCTTAAAGTGAACCTTTCGAATAAATGGTCATGTCGAGCCATTAAGACCTTGCCCTTGCTCGAAATGAAGGCCAAGGAAAGAAAAATAAATTGTTTGATAAATTTGCGTGTAACGTTCGGTCCATGCAAAGATAACATAGAAACCTACCGACAGTCTGTTTGGAGCACATAACACAACAGGGTATATTGTGATGTGAAAGGATAACCCAATATGAGAGGAAAATGTGCACAAACACTAAAACAAAATACAGCTGCAATATTGATAATGCCTATTTGCATGCTAATGATCAATGTTGTTTGTATGTTTCTGTGATAGCGAACCAGCCTCCCCTGATTCCAAAGGGTCTATTTGATTCCATTTCACATTTCATTTCACTTTCTTTTGACCGTGTAACTCGTCTTTTATATAATCTATCAAGAATCTTTGAATTTTAGGCAAATAATTATCCTCTCAGAAAGTGAATGGTGGTCATTTGAGAGAATGCGAACTCTTAATAGCCGCAAAAGTACCACTTACCACGTGTTGCTGCAGTTAGCATTACGAAGAAGACGACACTGACTTTTTCCGCTGACATTTCACCTTTGTTTCGGGTGACACTCTCGTTTTTCGTGGTGTCCACTTACGTGAAAGTTATTCGCAAGGTGCAGTCAAGAGAACGTTAATGAATGTGGGACCAGACAACTGGAAAATTTATGAGTGTTTTGACGTCTATTGTATCACACCTGGTATGACAAGCCAATGAGAATGAAGAAGAAAATCATCTCGGATCGATTTCGATTACCGATGAAATCCGAGTTTACCCGATGTCGCGTTCGTGATGAAGGCTCTAGAAAGGAACACGTTCGGTTTCGCTCATGAATTTTTACGAGTGTTAAGAAATTTACTGGTTGCTAGCATATATTAGAGATTCCAAAGCCTTGTTTAAAAGTGAACTATTCTGTAAAACCTCTTTCGCTCTCGTTCTTCGTGGTGCCTACTTATTCGTGTGGTACAATCAGGATATTGTCATTGAAAACAGAATCAGCAGATTCATGGATGTTTTAACGTCACCCATAATACATGCAGCATAAATGGCGACTATTATGTAAATGTATCTAATTTGGAGCTATCTTTGGTTTACTTGAATACTTGTTGAAAATGTATAATTTAGAAGAACAGTTGTAACTAGTCCTTATTGTAACAGTGCTTTGTAAATTCGCCGATTCACTTTCACTAGTTGGTATTTTCAGAATAGTTTTTTCTTTCTTTTGTTTGTATTTGTATGTACACCTTGTTGGTCTAAATAATGTTTGGATAGTGAAGAGCAAGGTGGTAAAGTAGAACGTTGTAGTGGTCGAGTACAAACAGAAAGAAAGTTTCTTGCAAGATGCACAACCACTGCTGCAAATCATCAGTAGAGAGAATCCTGCTAAGAACTCCGCACACACAGCCCCATACTGCTGTAAAACAAAGCCGAAGTCTCAGAGGCAATCTATTGTTTATGCCATTGTTTTCTTATCCAAAAACTATCCGTAATTTAATAAAAATACGGGGCCTTGCAGAAATCTTAATACTTGATTCACGACAAAAACTTGTTTTTCGAGGAAAGCAGTGCACAAGAAAGAGAAGTCACATGGAAAAGATGTCTATACACAAGCAATAGTGAACTTTTACTTGATCGATTGAGAACTTTAATTGGTGCGAGATGTAAGTTCATGAAAAAGACCACTTTGCTGTAGGCTACGTTGGTTGTTCTGATATGGAAGTGAAGTGTTCCTTGGTAAAAATTATTTCTCCGCGTAAGAATCTTTTTCCCTGCAACGACGGAAAAATTCTCGAATATTTGTATGATCGCAGCAATAAATTAAGCCCTAGCGACTTGCCTGCCCCACTGACAGTATTGCCTGTCACAGTTGTAAATTGTCTGCACAGTGTTTCCCAACCTCTGTGCTTCAATGTCGTCAAAGTCCCCCTTCCTTCCCTACTTAGCCTCAAACATATCATGCAGAGTTATTTACCCAAATTTTTCAATCAAAACAGGAATGAACCCATAGCGTAATATTTTATTCATTCTAAATGCCTGCCTGTCCGATTGCTCAATAAATTCTACATTGAAAAAAGCAACAAAAACCCATATCGCATCTTATTTCCTTAAATGTGAATGTTACAGTGAGGCAACTAAAAACCTGTTTTACTTAATATCTATATCTGAAATAAAGCACTTCAGGGCCTGTGCTTCGTAAAAGTCGACCTAAAAAAAACTAAACCACGAAAACAACAGAATTATAATTCTCTATGCACCATAGTTGTAGGAACAGAGTTTCTTCAGCAGTGAATGGCACAGTATTTTCATCCTCGGAGATGTTTTAGTTCAACCCTGGAAACCATGAAAGAATGCAAAACAAAACTTTTAGAGTGCGTTGATATGTAGGCCATTCAAAGTCAGGTTGCTGTTGGAAAGGGCCGTATTTTCCATACTGTTCCCCCGAAAATAACCCAACTGCAAAAATTATTGTCAAGCAGTCATTTTGCGGTACCTATCCCATTATGTTCCAGTCTGTGACCAATCATAGGCTTCATCTTAGACCCTTTCGGTCAAATGTAATTTTTGCGATCCCCATTGAGCCGATCAAGTTGTTAAAAATCTAAACATCAGTATGGAATACGGTATAACTTTTTTAACCAGGAATCTTCCCATTTTTAAATCCCAACTTACCAAGAATTTATTAACCCCAAAATCCTGAAAGTGTGTAACCTTATTCTAAATATATTCTGTGAGGGGACGTAATTCATTTTTTTTTAATATTCATGAAGAAATTTAGCAAAGCTGAACAGAGAAACAAAAGTGTGGTCCTGTTTATGCAAAGGAATATATTTATTCAAAGGGAGGGACCCCCTTGCTGTTTCCCCCCACGTGTTGCAACGAGGTTGTAGTCCTTCCTTCATCTCGATCGGATACTCTCAAAATTGGAATTTTAATTTGGCCAAAATAAAAGTTAAGAAGCTGTTTCGCAGTTTTAAAACAATATAACCTATGAGGTCATTGCTTATTAGATTGCTGATGTTAGCTTCAATTTCAATTTAGTTTTCTATGAAAAACATTAATGCTTAATCTAAACTCTTTTCAACCAAATAATTATTTGGGTTTATCTTAATAAAAAAAAGTGCGAAAACACAAGAGAGACTTAAATCAAAGGGGAATGGGGGAGGGAATTCTATTCGGCCGTAACTATGGTTTACTCACAAAGAGCGACCTAGGAGATGTTGCTAGAAAAATTTTAATGGGTAAATCTCTTTCTTTTAGCTCTGATTCTTAAGTAATTGAAAAATAATCTATATGAAGGGGCATTTGAATATGAAAGATTCTGATCTCTAATTACAGTACAAAAGAAAAAAAAGGGGCTTTAGTTGGTTGCCACTTAAAATGCGGATGATAGCTTCCGTCAGAAAATAAGAGACGATGCCACTGCTCAAGTTCTCTCTAACCAGAACAGGGAACAGAACATAAGTCATATGCATGGGCATCAAACACAAAGCCTCTGCTTTACGTTAAAATTTATAACTTGTCTCCATGCATTCTCTGTACGCAAAATACTGATTGCCGTGAGATTTGCTGAATATACTTTAAAAAGAAACTAGAAATCATATCCTCGATTATCAAAGCGAATTAACTTTAATATCGGCTAAGAAGTGATACTTTTACTGCATTAAGTGAATACTACGAATTTTTGGAATCTTCAACCAGTGGCTCGTTTGTAATAAGGAAAGAAAATTTTTATTTGAAACTGCACGTAACATTTTTTGTACCCTAAGGCTTTAAAAGAAAATTATCAGAAAAATATATACAACGCTCGTAAATTAGGAGAACTTTCCGGGGTAGGTAATGTGAAAGATTTACCCACTTGATTGGGAAGCGCTCGGAAACGCCAAAATGAACTCAGATTCAAAATCAATCTTGTATATTTGCGATAACTGAAATTAAATGTTTATACTTTTACGATATTGTCACCAATAACGAACCTGATCCCAAAGCGTGCCTTTCTAGGCAGATAAAATATTTACACCTTCATTCAACTGTGTAAATTGACTTTTGGGAAATGAGCCTCCTCTAAGAATACAAATGATGATCGCCCATGCGAGAGATCAGTAAAGAAAAAGCCATCAGGCAATAAATTGCATTGATTTCTACTTACCCAGTATTGATGCGGCCAATGTTACGAACAGAAAGATATCTTTCGTAGCTAACATCTCACGTTTCGTGATTTCCACTGACGTGAAAGTGATTCGTGTAGTTGGATCAGGGTTAAGTCTCTGAATGAGAGAAAAGGTAGTTTCGTGTCGTTTAAGATGGTTGGAAAATTTAATGGATGTTTTGACGTCTATAATGCCAGTCTTCAATGAAACAACACAAATAATAATTCTTTTTAATTTTTTAACGGTGCAACTGTCACTCCTCCGAAGAGGAGAATAATGTCTTTAATTAACAACGTGGGCAGATAAGATGGGGAAGGAAAACCCATGAAACATGCAATTCATTTATTTGTCCAGGTGATAATAACCAATATTTCAATCTCCGAAACCACTATGAATCTGTTATCAAGTAAACATGAAAACTGATGATTCGAATTCAAGTTCTACTTTAAATTAACAGTAAGTGCTTACACTTACAAATAATTGCCCATACTTTGCCGACAATTTGAAAAAGAGGGTAATTTAATACTATCAACTGAGTTAATATCGTACATTGGCCACCGTAAAGAGTTTAACGGCTGACGTTTCGAGCGTTAGCCCCTCGCCAGAGCCCTTCATATCGCCCTTATTACAAAAAGTCGTAAATTTTCTAATTTCAATCATTTTTATTTACTTAATAGTTCTAAGACTGACACAAGGCTTAAGGACTTTTTCTGTCAATAATCATTACCTTAAAAGTGGTTTTGAAACTGGATCAATACAGCTGCTCTTTTTATTTTTTTTATCTTCGTTTTACCCCAGCAACCGTTGTCACAGGCGCACACGGACCGAAGGTGCTAACAATATTTGCATCGCGTCCATTAAATTATGAAAAAAGAAAAATTGTTTTAAACATGTATAGATGTAGTCTCTGTTATCTGTCTGACTTAGTTGTTGGAGCCACGAGTATCACAATTTTATAATAAACCCACCTTCGACCCTGCTTTGCTAGTCTCGCTCCGCTGGTCATTATCATGCGCCAAATATTTTCCCGTGTCAGGCCTTCAGCTTAGCCAATGAGTACATATTGTTTTACTTGCTTTTCACTATTTCCCAGTTTTATTGTTCTCGTAAGTCAGACCACGTTTCTTGAAGCCCGCATGTTTGGTCCGTCCAAGTTCTGTTCGTCTCGTCTCTAATTGCAACATATACTTACACTAAATTTACCCCTCTTACTAGTTTCCTATTAAAAATATATATATATCTTTTTAATTTCTCAGTGGCAACTAAATAGAGAGTTTCTGAACATATCTTGAGTTGAGAAGTATTACCGACACTCCGAAGCACTTTTAAAAAGTTACTCTAAAATCTTGTGTAAGATTTATATGCATACTTTTAATCTTTGCTAAGGGCTCCGAAGATCCATGAGAGATCAATTTTGAACTTTTAATCGCTCAAAATAGTGAACTCATTTGAATTAAAGCTGCTTGGTGCACAATTTTCCACCTTTGATGGCAGTGGTTTCAACCGTTTCACGTACATACCCCGGGTAAATTCAGTCAATGTCACAAAAAACGAAGATATTTTTACTTGCAAGAATCTCCCACTTTATGAGACAATGCTGTATTGTTCGTGATACCTAAAAGATGAGTGCTATGAAAAATATCCTACTTTTTTATCAGGTGGGATCATTGGCTATCACTATGGCTAGATATCTGAAATTGACAGTTAACACTACGTATGAATCGCGAAGTGGGGCAGAATGAGATTAAGAATTTAGTTCCTTAACCAATATCATCTTTGTCTCCCCTTCCCTAACAAAATCATTGCTTACATTCTGAAAAGAGCCTGGAGAAGAAAACGAGATGCTTGATCTATCATCGCTTCAATGGGAATATTTTTCGAAACGCAGTCAGCAAAGCGGAACATATTTGCCGAGATGATGAAATTTAAAGCTTTGATATAAAATCATTCAATGGAAAATGGTATTTGGTGCACATAATGAATTTCTAGTTCATTGTGAACAAGTTCGAGTTTTTTTCTTCTTCTTAGTTTACCAGTCACTTGGATAACAATTTATAAAGATTTTAAACAGAAGGTGTAGTTACCGCTTTTTTTTCTTCGGTTGGGCACACCGTAAATAAGACATGCTAAGAGACACGTATGCTAAGGAGCCAGTCTCCTGACACTTTGAATTCACAGGACGCGATCTTAAGAGAGTTTTCCATACGGAGTTTTAGCCTCAATCATCACATGCGATCCCTCGAGGCTATTATGTACTTTCCATAAAAATAAGGTCAGATGGTATTATCAAACAGAAAAGCAGAAACAATTGTATCATTCCTAAGTTTTATCAGTCACACTGAAGCAACTCTTCGATTTTCACATAACTACTGTAACCACCGGCATCTAACCCTAGAGCAATGCAAGTTGCAAAAAAAAAAAAAAATTGAAAAGAAATCGAAAGAAATCACAAGTGGAGTCTCGACTCAAATACATGCTCTTGCAAAAACTAGAAATCGTTGCTTTCATCAGTATATCTTGTATCATCAACATAGTTACACGGATTCGGCGCTTTTGCAAAGGAGGATCCACGTGTTAGGCAAACATTTTGGTTCTAAAAAATGAGCGCCTCGTTTGAAAACAGCTGTGCGCTAGAAACAAGGTCTTTAATCGCCTCGAGGCTCTCACAGAAAATAGTCACTTTCGATTGCATTTAACACCAGTAGTAAGACCAAAAAATATATTTGTGCGTTGATTTTTTACCAGGCGACTTAAATTACATATGGAGAGAGGTGGTTTAAATGAGTCACTGCAATACGGATAGCTTTAAGTATACTTTAATTCGCGAACCTTTGGCTCTACACCGATGGAGATTGATTTTACATATTTACACTACCCACTCCCCCAGTGCAGCAAAATTGTCACTCCGATAATTTTCTCGATCAGTTACGAGCTTTCCCAACTCCCTTCGGCCAAAGTCCCTGAGGACTACCAATTACTCAGGACTTTTGTTTGATGCTTAATGGAAAAGTTCACCCGGAACAATGGACCATTTCTTGATATGACAGTTTGAGAGCAATTTTTGGTTGCTTCATCTAACGTACACCCGCGTAAATTCACCTTCACTGAAAACGGAGAATACTCTGAATCCTTAAATATAATTTTAGCTGCAATAGTATGGATATCTACTGACTAGGACTTATGTTTGATCTAACTCTGGCATTGTTCAATAACTAACTCAGAACCACCGATGCACAACCGAACCACTAACACAAAAACGACAGACTAAAATCTACGTCAGTTGAAAATTGTAAGCTATCAGTTGTATTCATCAGAAATCCATACAGTAATTTGCGTTGCAATAGAAAAATCCGGTTTTTTAATAGACAACGCAACATCAAAATTCGTTTAAGTGAGCAGGAGATAACGCAGGTTGACATTGTCGGTAATGACCGCGTGCTTGACTGAAAACCGAAACGTACCTCGGCAATTATATTAACCTGTTGACACCCATAAAGATTCAGAATGCAAACTCCTCCTATAAACTCAATACTTTGTCAATGAAAAGGAGTTGGGAATATAGAGATAGATCAACAAGGTCGATCCGTTTAGAAATCAAGGTCAACACGGAGAATTTGCTATTGGATCTTGAGAGCAAGCGAGTTAAAAACCTTCCGGCAGTTTCGATGTGTTTCAGTTTAGTTTGAAGAATCGAAGAAGAGATATTTCCACTTATCCACAATGGCAGTTTTAGCGAAAATATGTTGCTGCGGATGCAGTCTACGAGACCGTGCGTTGCTTATTGGAATCTCCGGCCTGGTGAGTTAAAATAATTATCTATAAATTACCACACTTTTAATTTGTCAAATTATATTATAAACAGCCCAGTTTTAATACTTTTTAAAAAGTATATCGAGCGGTCATTGATATTTCTTAATATCGCTACACTGTTGGTGAAGATTGAATTCAGTTCTGTTTTTGGGTCATAATACAACTCAGAGTTAATAAGGAGTTGTAGAGCAGTGTTTATCGATTTAGGCGACAAATTTCAAGACAAACGAAAATAGTGAAACCTCATAGAAAAATAAGGGAAAATAGAAATAAAAAATTCTGGTCTGGGCCATCTGCCGATTCTGACTTAAAAAAATAGAATAAAATGAAAACTAAAACTAGCGAAAAGTGAAAAACCGAAAGTCACATCGCGAACGCCGCTTAAATAAAAGTAAATGAATCAAAAAAATGCTATATAAATATTGAATAACTTGAACACGCACTTTCCACTTCTTCTCATTTTGATAAAATTATACGCTTTCGTCTGCAAGTTATAGAAAAGGAATGATCAAGCATAACCTTAGACAGGGAAGAAGTGTAAAAATTCGCGTGGTCTTTAAGCATAAAGATTATTTCATAAAGACTATGGAATAAACTTCCTGCGGAAATTTGGAGTCGAACTCCTTGGCTGCTTTTTATTCTAAGCTACTCCATTGTTTAGTTAACAATCACCAAGCACTTTTATTTATACTCTTATATTTTATATGATACAGTTATAAAAGTACTATCCGAATTTTTTTGTTAATTTTATCCCAGTATTGTATAAATTTTATATCTTTGTATCATAATAGTTAGTGTGATGTGTATCACAATTATTCGTTTCGCACCATTAAAATATCTAGATAGAAAGCAGACTGCCAACGTCACGCATCAATAAATAATTCCCTCTCCAGCACGAGTGCCCTACAAGCCGAACTCATCCATCGAAGCACGTGCGCTAAATTTTTCTCCCACGTTGCTTGTGATAACCCGAATGACCCCAAATTACGAACAATATGGACTTCGAAAAATAATTTTGACAGTTTTCGTTCGCTCATTCACGTTGCATCGCTAGCTTGTGCTGTAATGTTATTCTACATTTTTTCCTCTAGGCAGTATTAGTGTGCCCAGCGTAAAGATTTTATTTAGTCTATTGTATAAGGTTAAAACACACCTGTTGTTTACAAGAGTATGTACATGCCACATGGCGTAAATTGGATTTTAGAAAGTCTCAATAGACAATAGAGCAGAATATTTATTCTGTACTGACTAGGACTGAGCTGTGCTACTTTTCATGTCCTGCGGAAATTCAAAATAAACGTAACGAATTTCGTCTTATTTTAACCAATCAAAATTTGCGCCAGAAATTAAGGCTTAAATCCAAAATTTTCTGAATAGCAAAAATAAACGTTTGCCATACTGCAAGTCAAGTATTATATAGTTCTTATTGAGTGGCAAGATCCGAACGAGTGATTCAAACGAGAAAAAACCTTAAAAACATTTTTAATCTATCCCTGTGCTTATTTCCATTCAGATCTTCCAAGTAATCATACTTTATAACCGAAGTAAAGCTCTCATAAAGTACAACCAGGCTATCATAGACTGGGACAGCTACGAAGGATATCTCCCTGTAGACAAGAAGCACATTGGAGGTATTTCTACTTCTCCTTCCTTGTCTTAAAAATATCATTAAATTATGGAATAAAATCACGATACACTTTAACGTTCCAAGACAATATTTCATTCCATAATGAAAATAAGCTGGTCGCCAAACACGTTTTTGAGCCATCAGCAAGCAATTAAATTCATATTTTAAGGATGGTTTTGACTGGATTCAAAGTTTCCACGTCAAGTCTCAAATGAAGAAGTCGTTTAAACCATGGAGCAGTGTATTTTGAAGGGATAATTAATTATTCAAATCAACCTGCTTTAAATTGTTGTGAGTTAGCTTTATGAATTCTTTTCTGAACTTTATTTTGATTAAAGTTGTCTGTTTTTTTCTCTCTGTTTTATCTCAAAGCCATCATCGCATTGACTTATGTAACCCTCGCCTTCAAAGTGATTTCATTCCTATGCAATGTGTCATTACTAATATCCGTTGGCACGGTAAGTAAAGAAAAATCGAGATGGCATAAGGTATTGTATTATAGAGTGCATTTTAGTTACGCGTTCTGGCATAATCTTCGCCTATGGTCTACAAACTTTATTAGACACGGCTGACTTCATCGAATGTGTTATGGGCGCACAGTTTTTAACACATTTGCAAGGTTTTTTGCGGATTGATCCCAGAGGCTCGATAAATGTGAAGCATAATCTGAAATATCCACCACTATCAGTTGCAATTATGTACTCAATCTAAGGCTATCCTTGAGATTTTCACTGTCATTTGGTGCACCCCCCCCCCAAGGAAATTTTCACCCGGCACTCTGTCAAATGTCTCTGATGAATTTTGATTTTAAGCCTAAATTTTTGCACACACAACTTGCATATTTACCATATCGATGTTATTTGTGCGGCAAGATCCCGATATCTCTTTATTGTTGTTGTTGTTTGTTTCGGTTGTTTATGTTTTAGTATAACAACAAAATTTATCTCCCTTGTTGCAGAAAAACATTAATTTGGCTGTGGTCTGGCTGGTGTGGAACGTTTTTGATTTTGCATACTCTGTTTTAGTGACAAGTTTCCTGTTGTCCGTCTTCGATGTGGTGAGTGCAAATGGCAAAAAGAAAAAATTCATTATCTCCACGTCAAATGCTTGAGGTGTCTAGCGCGGGGTTCAATGGCATTATCACACGACTCAGAGTACAATTTTTGACAATAATGACACAGTAACTGTACCATTAAAAATTCAGAATGATACAAAAAAGACAAACAACTTTGAAAGCTAAGACTGGCAAAAAACTGTACGTAAAAAGCCCGGCATCTTGTTTGTTTAGCATTAACGCATTAGATTCCTCTTACTAATTTTCAAGATCACTCTCACTTTTCCGGGTAAAGTAGATTTCATAGAACTCTGGAACAGATAGCACCTTTTTTTAGATTATTTAAAAAATTTTCAGGCATCGAACTGTTTTCTCTCTCTTAAGTTCAGCTGTTGATAGTCTGTCAGTAGCAAATTCAGTCTTGAACCAAGAGATTGTATCTCTTGCACTCGTACTGCTCAAATTTCCCTCATAAATATGAAATGTACTTTTTTGCGGCCTGTTTCAATCACACATGTGAAACTATTCTACACTAAACTGTCCGTCAATTCATATTATAACAAAGTAAACTTACAATATTTCTTTGCTTAACGCATCACAGTTTATATATGCAGATATTGTGATAATCCTGTGGTGTTTGCTTACGGTAAGTTAATTTTTTTTTATTTTGCGTTTTTTTCTTTTTTTTATTGTATTTATGATGGGCGTATGCAGATATTGCAATAACTGTTACTTTTTTTAATTCCTATTTTGCTTGGGAAATTATTTGAATAAATCCCTCTTCCTATGCTAAGGACATGTCTTTTTTTCTGAGTGTTTAATTTTAAACCTTGTATTCAAGACCTGTCAAAACTCTTCCACTGCTAGTTTCAATTATGATACTGAACAGCAGAAACTTTCCTACAATAAACGTCATGATCGACATATAAAACGAACAAAATCACATTAATCCTCCAAATAAAAAAATATTTTATCAAATAACTATAATACATTAGCTGTAACGGGTAAACATAGACTATTGTTATATACCTAGACATTCACTCAACAAAACTAGCACTGTGATTGGTTGATTCTTGGTCACGTGCCCCTAATCAGATTGAAATATATCCCGACCGGGATACAATTGCGCAGTCGTTACCCGCGCGCTGAATACAACAGCATGTTTGTTTGTTTGTTTTTGCCATATGATTGTTTAGGGGAAAGTCCAAATATATCACAAAGCACTTAATGAATGGTCCCTTGGAAAACTAGTTAGTTTTGTTTTCCCGAGACGAAGTCGAGGGAAACATCTGGACTAACTGTTTCCCTCGGGACCATACCTTGAGTGTAGAATGATCATAAACGGTTCAACTTTCGTTAATTATTTTCATTTTCTATGTCATTCATTTATTTCATCTCGTATTTCAGCTCTATTTCGTGATTGTGGTTCATTCGTACATACAGGCCCTCCGTGAAGATCCATTAGGGGCAAGCGCCGGTTTTCCTAGAGCACACGTTTACCAGACTCAAACGGTAACCAGTTATGACCATATGGAGTTCAAAGCTTGTCAATCAAATTTATTTATTCGTATCTGTATTAATAATTAATCTTTGTTTAACATTTTGCCTCGATCCACAGGCTGGTTTACGATATGCTAGCCTATGCGCACCACCACCCACGACTGCTGTGCCTTCACACATCGGTGTAGGATATCCTCCCGCATGCGCAGTATCGGACGAGAATACCATGACGTCACAGGCTGGTTATGTTTATCCTCCTCCATATCCAGCTGTGACGTCATATACTGATGTAAGATACCCTCCTCATCATCCAATGGCTGGTAAGATTACTCTGTCGTCATACTATGACGCTGGTAATCTTCCTTCACACGTAGCACATGGCAGAACTACCATGACATCACAAGATAGCCCAGAGCATCCTCCTGCTTACACAGATCCAGACACGACCGCTGTGATGTCACAGTTCGGGAATTCTTCTCAACACACAGTGCCCGCCGAGGCTATTGTGACATACCTAGGCTCTGAGTGACGTCATGATGAACTGTTAATGACACAAGAGCTCACCGGTCACTGAGATGCCTGAGGAAAGACTGGGCATTATAAACTTTCTATACCAGTTAATCTAATTAAAAGTAAAAGTGGCCCCAGAATAATTGTAAGTCATTTCTTAAGACTGCATTTTATTTTTTTCACGTTATCATTCCCATATTTCAAATCTTGAAATATGGTTATAAACCATGTTTCAAGATTTTTTCATGTAGCACATTATAAGATATTATTAACCTTTGCGCCAATTGGCCAGCTCATAGGTAGTTAGTGAGTAATATTCAACAACAAGCAAAACTAAGTGGCTTGGGTATAAATGAAGCCTTTTAGCATCCTTAAGTTAATAGAAGGTATTTTGGGACACTTTGAACGTTGATTTAACGTAAAAGGCCTACAATGCCAGTTGACCAAAAAAGGCATAAATCTAAGTAAATATGCTATTTATATACCATGGTTCTCCTTCATCTTTTCATTGGAATCGTTTGTTCCTTTCTGGTCGCTTGGAACCCTAGTAAACCCATGAAGTCAAGTCTCCTTGAACGTTGGCAGCTAGTGCCATGCCCCTGGCCATTAGTTCGGACAGTTGCCAATTCGTTGTGATGGGTACTTAATGGCATAAGTGGGTACGCATACCTTAACAGCCTGCGAATAACACTCGGCTGAGCCATTTAAATCTTTCTGCATCTCTTAATTTAATTAAATGATATTTAAACCGGAAGCTCTCTCACCCGTAGGTGATCTACAGCGAGGTCCTAATCCAAAATAACATTAAATTTTTAAAAGTAAATGAAAATTGCAGATATTAAAAAAAGGACAAAAGTAAGCTATAGATTAAAAGATTTAAAAAAATTATTCCTAAACTGACATATAGTGCCAGAGTTCTTCAAGTCACTGTCCAAGGCATTCCAGTCTTTAAAGGCATGATAACAGGTTCTTTGTTTACCCCAGTTCCGTTACACTGATGGAAGTCTAAGATGATCTTTGCATCATTCAGAAGAGCATCTTTCATTGTTATTGCCCAGGTATCTTTACTCTCTAGATTTCGAAAAAAAACGATATAAAAGTTGAGCAAAATTAGCCTGAGACTGCCAGTGAGGGGCAATTATTAGAATTCTATGGAGCCTTAGACGGGTAGGGGGGGGGGGGGGGGGTCAGGTATATTTGATTGTGACTAAATCAAAATCCTTCATTCTTCCAACCCTTCCCCACCAGATGATTAACTTGGACCGGCGCCTTAAAACTAAAATTTAAAAATTTTGGTCAAAATTAGGAAAATTAGATTTCTCAAGAAATATGTGAGGAGAGTGACATTTCTGAGGGGGAATCTATTTGGGTCCAGTTCCGACTTAGCTTCGTTATCCATGATCTTCTGCTCAAACAAAGCAGATGTTCAAATATAATCAGCGCATTTCTCATGCCGCGTTTTTTTTCGAGTCTACGATTGAATTCATTGATCATTCATTTTTTTTTAATATTCATGAAGAAATTCAGCAAAGAGGCTTAACAATGAAATAAAAGATAGTATGGTCCTGTTTATGCAAAGGAATAAATTTATTCATAGGGAGGGACCCCCTTGCTGTTTCCCCCCACGTGTTGCAACGAGGTTATAGTCCTTCCTTCATCTCGGATACTCTCAAAATTGGAATTTTAATTTGGCCAAATAAAAGTTAAGTAGCTGTTTCGCAGTTTTAAAACAACATAACCTATGAGGTCATTGCTTATAACATTGCTAATGTTAGCTTCAATTTCAATTTAGTTTTCTATGAAAAATATTAATGCTTAATCTAAACTCTTTTCACACAAATAATTATTTGGGTTTATCTTAATAAAAAAAAGTGCGAAAACACAAGAGACTTAAATCAAAGGGATACGGATGAGGGAATACTATGCGGACATATATATGGTTTGCTCACAAAGAGCGACCCAGGAGTGGTTGCTGGAGAAATGTTAATGGTAAATCTTTTTCTTTTAGCTCTGATTCTTAAGTAATTGAAAAATAATCTGTATAAAAAGGGCATTTGAATATGAAAGAGTCTGATCTCTAATTACAGTACAACAAAAAATACGGGCTGTATTTGATTGCCACTTAAAATGCGGATGATAGCTTCCATTTGAAAATAAGAGACGATGCCACTGCTCAAGTTATCTCTAACCAGAACAGGGAACAGAATGTAAGTCATATGCATGAATATCAAACACAAAGTCTTTGCTTTACGTTAAAATTTATAACTTGTCTCCATGCTTTCTCGGTACGTAAAATCATGATTGCCGTGAGATTTGCGGAATAGGAAACTAGAAATCATATCCTCGATGTTCAAAGTGAATTAACTTTGAAATTGGCTAAGAAGTGATACTTTTACAGCGTTAAGTGAATACTTCGAATTTTTAGAATCTCCAATCAGTGGCTCGTTAGTAATAAGGAAAGAAAATTTTGATTTGAAACTGCGCGTAACATTTTATCCACCCTGAGGCTTTTAGAAAAAAATTCTCAGAAAAATGTTAGAAGCATACAGCGCGCGTAAATTAGGAGAACTTCTGAGTAGGTAAAGTGAAAGATTTACCTAACTTGATTGGGAAGCGTTCGGAAACGCCAAAATGAACTCAGATTCCAAATCAATCTTGTATATTTGCGATAACTGAAATTAAATGTTTATACTTTTACGATAATGTTACTAATAGTCGAACCTGATCCCAAAGTGTGCCTTTTTAGGCAGATAAAATATTCACACCTTCATTCAACTGTGTAAATTGACTTTTGGGAAATGAGCCTCCTCTCAGAACACAAATGACGATCGCACATGCGAGAGATCAGTAAAGAAAAAGCCATCAGGCAATAAATTGCATTGATTTCTTTTTACCCTGTATTGATGCGGCTAATGTCACGAACACGAAGATATCTTTCATTGCCAACATTTTACGTTTGTTTCGTGATTTCCACTGACGTGAAAGTGATTCGTGTGGTTGGATCAGGGTTATGTCACTGAATGAGGGAAAAGGTAGTTTCGTGTCGTTTAAGATGGCTGGAAAATTTAATGGATGTTTTGACGTCAATAATGCCAGTCTTCAATTAAACAACACAGATAATAGTTTTTTTTTTGTTTTTTTTACAGTGCAACTGTCACTCCTCCGAAGAGGAGAATAATGTTTTTAATTAACAACGTGGGTAGATAAGATGGGAAAGGAA